>NC_086450.1:201627308-201927308 GCF_028390025.1 Pseudophryne corroboree | reverse complement strand
GATAAAAGATTCTCACACAACCCAGCGTGCCAAGAAGGTCTGTTAGGTGCGACTGCAGCAAAGATGTATGAGGCTATTTCTGTATTCTTATTCTCTGGGATCTTAAAATTTAGGGGCATATTTATTGCTGTATGTCAACTCCCCACCTTTAAATAGACATTGCATTTTTAGCAGTAAAATGGTGGCTAGTATGTGTCATTGTTTAATAGCCAGACCAGCTCCTCTGAAATGTGATAAAAGAGAAAAATCACCTGGTGCGAACAGTTTTCATAAACAGTTTAAATCACTTTTAAAAATACACAAAACACCTATGTTCCTAGCTTCCACTGAGAGGAGACTACTTTACTCACTCAAATAGCAACAAAAACAGGGCGCTCAGAAGTCAGGTGTTATAGTAAATCACTTTTATATTTTATATATAGATACAAAGAAAGTTTTTTTAAACACATAAACAAAGTACATAGTACCGTTCGGTTCTTATAAAATGACAAACATCTAATCAAAATTTTAAGATATTAATAAAATCAATCAGCCAATTCAAAAAAAGCACATACTCTTAATAGTGTTAGTTGCAAGCTGTTAGTAGCTGTAATTGATTAGTGGCAAAAGCCTATACAAACTTTAAGGCGATAGTTCCTATGTGGGAACACTCCACATTAATATTAATTTCCTCCAATAGAAAGGGGCGAATTTTATAGTCACCTCTTATAGGCTGCACTCCTGGCCAGGCAATGCACATTAGCAAGTAAGCAGCATTTCTATGCTGGGGAGCTCCAACAGATGAATGAAGTCCTTGGGTTTGGTGTCTCCCAGCTGCTGGTGCTCCAATAACAATTTTCTTTGCAGCCTTCTCTGGAATATCCACTTTCCGCTAAGGTAAAAGACAATTTCCAATTGGAGGTGCTGGTACTGTGATATAGAGCCGGGATGCCGCTGTCAGTACTGTATATTGATGGCCGGCATACCGGACGCCAGTACATCATACTGAATCCTGTGGATCTCATTGCTCATACAAAACACTGAACCAGAGAAGCAAGAAGACAGCTGACACCAAGAAGAGACAATGTGTGTGTGTGTGTGTGTGTGTGTGTGTGTGTGTGTGTGTGTGTGTGTGTGTGTGTGTGTGTGTATATATATATATATATATACATGGGTGGTCTTCAGTATGCCGACTGACGGGATCCCGGCGCACAGTATACCGGCGCCGGGATCCCGACAGCCGGCATACCGACACTTATTCTCCCTCGTGAGGGTCCACGACCCCCCTGGAGGGAGAATAAAATAGTGTGGCGCGCGTAGCGTGGCGAGCGCAGCGAGTCCGCAAGGGGCTCATTTGCGCTCGCCACACTGTCGGTAAGCCGGCGGTAGGGATCCCGGCGCCGGTATGCTGGTTAAATATATCCTAAGGATTCCCAGGATTGTTGGGGTTCATTTTGTATAAGAAACCACATGATGCCCTTTTCTAAAAATAATTTTTATTTTGTATTGTTGTGATCAATACTATGTATATTTTTTGATAGTAATGAATTGTTTCTTGTTTACATGTTAGGTGATGTCTCATAGGGATCCTCTTTTGACATAATGTTTTTAGCTATTAGCCACAAATGTATATATTGAGGATTGTTTTCACCTTAAATATGTTATCTCTGCCCTCATTTAACATGGCGCTGGCATGTTTTGTGCTGAATCCAATATGGTTCTTTCTGTTTTCTCAATTTGTGCCGATGCCACAGCATAATTTCTGGTTCTGGTCTTCAAGTCCAAATCCAAAACCAAAATTAGACTCTCCACTATAGCTTATACTAAAGAATCTATAGTGTTACAAGACCAGTGTACATATATGTCCAGGGCCAGTCCTAGGTTCTTCTGCCACTATCCAAGACTCCAGTGCTTGTTCAATGCTTTACAGAGCAGGAGAAAAATAAAACATTCCCCTGAGATAGACTGGCCCTACTGCAGCATCTAACAAATTGCTGTGATATGTATATGCTTGAGGTATTACATACTGTACACTGTACCTCACTGTACCCTATGACTTGTTAAGTTATAATTATGCCCTCTTCATAGGCTATCACACCTCCTATAAAATCAAGCATTCGGAATCTCCCCTTAAATAAATCCTGCATTTGCCATGGAACTGCCCCTCTCTCACACAGGCACAGAGCAAAAAGGGCAAGAGGGGGAATGTGATTAAATTAATGAGGTTGAGAGCTTTGTACTGTAGGTGAGAGAGAGGAGTTTGAGTTTAATTCTGAGTAGTATAAGGAGCAAGTGAAGTGACTGACAGAGTAGGGCAGCTGATGTAGCACAAAAGAGGAAAATGAGGCCCTCCATGACTGCACAATGGTTATTCTCCATTATAATCCTTATTACCCATGTCCCCCAATATGTCATCCACTTTGTAATCGGTTTCCTTTTCAGCCCACAATTTTTTATTACCATATTTTCATTTGAAATATGTCCTTACGTACAGCGTTGTCTTTTTCGCCTAAAAAAAATATTTTTTCTTAATCCTGCTCCCTGTATCTTACTTATGCAACTGGCCACTGGTGATCCTACTAGCCAGATGTGAAAATTTTGATATAGTTGACCAGCTTAATATATATTGCAATACAGTATGTATGTGTAACTAATGTTCCCTGATTTTTACATATAATATAGGTTGAAGTCTACTATGTGAGTGCAAAGATTCGTTATTTGTTTATAGAGATATACATTAGATAGATACAGTAGATATTTATATTTATACACATACATAAATTTATGGTTGTGCTGAGGTGGTGCTGAATATTTGATGCATTGGCCTGGATAGTGCAAAAGCCCTAGTGGTGCTGAGCCTTGGATGGTAGCTGGGATTTTGGTGCAGTGACACAGGTGTCGCAAAGTCCCGATTGGTGCATAGGAGTAGATGATGCTGAATTCTGGGTGGTAAAGAGCCCGGTATGGCACATAAAACTTGTCAATTCTAAAGCCTTAGTGGAGCAATGTCTGGGTTGGTGCACGCTGAGGTCTGGGGGAAGCAGAGCACTGGATATTGTATGACAGTTTTTGGTGCAGTGCCCATGGTGGTGCAGAGCTCTGGATGATGAATTCAGTAGTACTTCTTGTTTTATGATGTCCATGATGTTACCTATGACTTGGTGCAAAGGCTATGGTTGTACAGAACCCATAGATGGTGCAGAGCCATGGATGGTGTACAGGACTTCTTGGTGCAAAGGCCAAATTGGTGCAGAGTGCATGATAGTGTATAGGAGTTGGTGCTGAGACCTGGGCTATGCACCGCCCTGGATGGTGGATGGGACTTTGCGATGCAGCCTTTGATATTACATAGGACTTCTTTGTGCAGAGGCCTGAGTGGAACAGTGGCCTCGATGGCATAGGACATCTTAGTTCATTTTTATTACTGTATTGACATTATTGTGAATGTTCAACTATACAGTATATTCACAATCAGGTTAATATAGACTCTTAAAATGCATGTTTTATAAAAAAAATAAAAACATAATCTAATCGTGAAAGTAATTATTATATTTAATTATATTTATATATTTTCAAATACTGCCATATATATATATATATATATATATATATATGTCCATGTATCTAGGGTCCCTGGCACTCCGGACTTACGTTCACCTTGCTCCGGTGCCCTCCCTGCAGATCAGCGTCTGTGTATAAATCCTTTGTGTGGGCGGCACTCAGAGACTTGCAACCAAAATTTAAAGTGCAAAAAAAGACCCCAATGGGCCAATTTATTGGTAACATTTCGGGGTGTTGTTTCTCAGACAATTTAACACGTGTTAAATTGTCTGAGGAAGGGGAACAACACCCCGAAACGTTACCAATAAATTGTCCCATTGGGGTCTTTTTTTGCACTTTAAATTTTGGTTGCAAGTCTCTGAGTGCCGCCCACACAAAGGATTTATATATATATATATATATATATATATATATATAACATTTTGCATATTGTGAAATACTAAAATTCTAAATTAATTTTTAATTTGTAGAGGTGCACTATTAATTATTTAAATGTATTTTTGAAAAACTTGTAAATTAATTCTAAGGTATGCAGGAACGCAAAAGTAAAAACATCTGGCTCGAGTTTTCCCACCAGACTCGTATTCCAAATTGAGGCAAAACACCATCCTCTTGGTGTTGGATTCTGGAGGGTATGGAATCTATATAAGAATCCCATGGCAGTGACTCTGTGCAATTTCAGTCCAGTCATGCTGCTGTGTGCTGCAATGTACTCTGCTGTGTCCATCTACAAATGATTGTGCTGTGTCCATTAAGTGGCTAATCTGTGTCCATCTACAAGACCTTATCCTGTGTACATTAAGTGGTTGTGCTGTGTTCATCTACAAGTGGCTGTGCTGTATCCATCCGCAAGTTGTATTCAGTCCCCTTAGTCTAATTCTGTCACACAGTGGTGCTGCACTAACTCTGAAGGGGTTCACTACGGCTGGCCGGCGGTCGGGCTCCCGGCGACCAGCATACCGGCGCCGGGAGCCCGACCGGCGGCTTACCGACAGTGTGGCGAGCGCAAATGAGCCCCTTGCGGGCTCGCTGCGCTCGCCACGCTACGGCCACACTATTTTATTCTCCCTCTATGGGGGTCGTGGACCCCCACGAGGGAAAATAAGTGTCGGTATGCCGGCTGTCGGGCTCCCGGCGCCGGTATACTGAGCGCCGGGAGCCCGACCGCCGGTATACAGAAGACCACCCCTCTGAAGACAATGCCCCACTCACTGCGTTCACATATAAGTAGTGTGACTCCATATTGACCATTGCCAAAAAAAAATCAACAATAAAAAAAATGAAAGTACATTTTTTAAAAATGATTTTGTTAAGTTTATACAACCAGTGCACTGTACCGCAGTTCACGTACATATAAAAGCAGCCTGACTCCACGCAGTACAAGCTGAGCTCCAGTTAAAAAAAATAATAAAAAATAGATTGCTGTATAATTTGTTTGCACTGTTCCCCAGTATGCTGTGTACCCCAGTGCTCTTTGTTCACTTCACAAACATATAAAAATGGTCTGATTCCATACAGTGTGAACCGAGCTGCGAGTTACAAAAAACAAACAATAAAAATCATATTGTTTAATTTGTTTGTACTGTTCTGTGCACTCTACCTCACTGTGCTCTGTACTCCAGTGTGCTTTGTTGACTTCACGTACATATTAAAGCAGTCTGACTCCATGCAGTGTGAGCTAAGCTGGTGAGGATGAGGACGGTAATGATGATGACATCTTGCCACTGCGGTTGCTTGTTTTTTTGGGGGGTACAAGCAAAACAAGTACTTCTGCCACAAAAGTGCCCTGTCCTGAAGTGCTTGGTTTGTTAAATTGTGCATTTCCTTTTTAATATCCAACATAAGGGTGGGAGGGAGAGTCCAAGAACAATTCCATCTTGCAGCATTTTTCATTTTTAGTATTGCTGTGTGTCAAAGTTTCAGAGATGTGCTATAAACTGCCATGTGTTTGTGCTGCTGCTCTGTCACTTAGTAACCAGCCAGCTTGCTGCAGACTTAGGCCTAATCTGGATGAAAACAATATTTTGCACTGTGAAGTGGTTAAAATTGACTGGAAATTACTAGAAATTAATGTTATTGAGGTTGATAATACTATAGGAACAAAACAAGGCCCAAATTATTTTAATTTTGTTTTTTTTTTGTCAATTATTGAAAAAATTACAAAACCAGTCACAGCATTTTGGCAAAATCAAAACCGGTTAATGAATTAGAACCAAAACCAGCAAAAATGGTTTGGTGCATATATCTACCTATATATAGGTTTTAGTAAATGTACATATTCAATAAAGAAAATTTTCTATTTTATTTTATTTAAATGCATCTGTGTACATTTGTTACAACTCAGAGTAATGTATTTAAACATTACTTTAATGTAAAAACAACCTACTTATACTCTCCATTAAATTTAATTTGACATACAGTATACCCAAACTTGAAATTTATACCTATGAAATATTTAGTCCAAACGCAGAGCTGCACTCACAATAACTTCAGAGCCACAAATTGCTGGGGTGCAAAACCTCAAAGTCATCCTGAAGATAAAATGCCTTTACATACAAATTGTGGGTAGCACTTACCAGACTTTAAGTTCATTGCAAATAGTGCATAGATTTATTCACTCATAGCAGCGATATATATGGATTGTCAACATTTCTGTTCTCTTGGGGATCTTTTACAAGACCACAAGATTACCTGAAAAAAGCAGTATTAAATATTTAAGAATTGTAATAAATGTAATTTAAAATGTTATCAAATTGTTTTAGGAACAATGTCTGCTGAAGATTTTCAGTTTGTCTGGATTGTTGATGCTAGAGTGAGATAAGAAATTTCAAAAGCTGAATATCAGTTTTAAGAGCATCAAGACCTTCTGAGATGTCATACTCTTTCCAAAGTACCAGTAAAAACTATTAAAAAAAAGTATCTTATTAAGCCTGAAAAAGTACATTATCAATCTGTACATTTTCTAACAATTATTTGTTTATTTTTCTAAAAAAAATTAAACATGTATTGCTTTTTTTTTTTAAGGATCACAAGCCAAATATCAAGAACACCATTTTGAAAGTACAAACTTAACACATCAAAGTCAGAATGGTATTATTTATTGAAAACATAATGAGCACGGGTATTATTTAATTAATTAAAGCCACAATGACTGTACATTTAATAGCTTAATAACTGTTAACATTCAAATATAAATAATGATACATTGCTTAATAATTTTCTGTTTAGACAGCCAAATTGTTTTTTAAAAATAGTCTTATGTTGCTAGAAAATAATGAATAATAGATTTGACATTTTTTTGTGGCTTTGCAACTTTAAAATGTACTGTATGTACATTTACATTTACCATACTTTTTCAGAAGACTGTACACCAATCATTGTATTTAAAAACTTTATTGGCAAGCTTTTATCAAACATATAAGTCACAATGTGGTACATGTTGAGTATCCCAGATCCAAATAGTATTCCGAAATACAGAATTTTTGGAGTGAGAGTGAGATAGTTAAATCTTTGTTTTCTGTTGGCTTAATGTACACAAACTTTGTATAATACACAAAGTTATTAAAAATATTGTATTAACTGACCTTCAGGCTGTGTATATAAGGTGTATATGAAACATAAATAAATTGTGTGAATGTAAACACACTTTGTGCATTAAACAAAGTTATTAAAAATATTGTCTAAAATTATCTTCAGGCTGTGTGTATAAGGTGTATATAAAATATAAGTGTATTCTGTGCTCAGACTTAGGTCCCATCGCCATGATATCTCATTATGGTATTCAATTATTCCAAAATACGGAAAAATACAATATCAAAAACACTTCTGGTCCCAAGCATTTTGGATAAGGGATACTCAACCTGTACCAAAATCTTTAATACCAGTATATATATGTTTAAAATAAATTGATCTATTCATTTAAAAAAAATGTTTGCATATATATATATATATATATATATATATATATTAAATGTTAGTGTAATCAATGATTCATAACAGTAAGAAAAATGTTAGATTAAGAGAAACAAATACATAAAATATTTTTTTATGAAATTGGATTTTTTTTTTACAGTAACAACCCACTGAGCAATTGTCTTGATACCACAATATATGCATTTTAATGCTATAATAGTATTAATGAAAAACAGTTAATGCATTGCAAATCTCCCCAATTTTGTGGGTAAGTAAGCAATAGCATTATTCTGTGCATGCTTGTTAGAAAGAATGATGAATGTGGTGAGCTTGTTTGTGTGGCCAGGAATCGGGCATATTGAGAACTTAGCATCATCTCTGGAAAACACATTCATACAGCTGCATGTCTGTCATTAGGACAAAATTGATTGACATTCCTAGACTTGAGCCTTCAGTACCTGGGTGACATTATCATATCTTGTCTTTTTTTTTCCAAAGAAATTATTGGATTTTTTTAATTTATTATTCCTTCAAGACATGTTGCAATTTACACCTTTCTGCAGATCTTTTAAAACACAAATTCACACACTACACAATCTGTCAACACACACACAAAGATCAATGGCAAATGATTGTCTTGCAAAACAATTCTGGCTACCATGGATATGACATTTCTATGTATTACACATGACAAAAGCAGCTTTTGGATGTTCAACCTTAACTCAGTTTTATTCCTGATGAGCTAAACAATATAGGGCCTAATTCAGACCTGATCGCAGCAGCAAGTTTGTAAGCTAATGGGCAAAACCATGTGCACTGCAGGTGGGGCAGATATAACATTTGTATAGACAGTAAGATTCGGGTGGGTTATTTTGTTTCTGTGCAGGGTAAATACTGGTTGCTTTATTTTTACACTGCAATTTAGATTTCAGTTTGAATACACCACACCCAAATCTAACTCTCTCTGCACATGTTATATCTGCCCCCCACCCTGCAGTGCACATGGTTTTTCCCATTAGCTAACAAATTTGGTGCTGCGATCAAATCTGAATTAGGCCCATAGTCCCCGTCACTGACAACAGAGAGCAGCATCCCGAATCTCTATATTTAGTCCCTTAAAATAATGTCCCAATCAGTGATATATCTTGTACCCGCCTCTGTGGCTCCTGTTGGTAATAGAGTCTTTTGTTGGGGTACCCCTTCATTAGTTATGATTTTGGATTGGCCAATAAGGTGACCCTTGGAACTCCTGATGAGCTAACCCTCCCACCAGGACATGCAACCTGCAGTGCACCTTGCAATAGATGTACCCTGGGGCATACATCCTGTCGGAACTCAGCCCTTGTCTGGGGAGGGGATGTTACCAGTGTCAGCTCACAAGGAACCTAAGTATGGCAACCACCTCCTCTATGGATTCTTACATAGTGATCTTCTTCCAGCAGTCTTGTCTTTTCTAATATTACATAACATCTTCTGAAACTATTTTCACACCATCATGTTTCTCTCACTTTTCTTGGAACTAATGGAAATACAGTACCACTGTTGGTATCCCAGAGGTATATTCCCGCTTGTGGTCTTTACCTATCATGCTGGTCCCAAAGCAGTTTTGTTGTCTGGAGAAAAATGTTGGTTCTCCTCATCGGAGATCTGAGTTTTTGACATCTAGCTGAACTAATACTGAGGAACACTGTTTACTCATTAGGTCATCTACAGTACAGAGAACAAGAGAGTGCATGCTCAGCATAAGGTCCATATTATTAGTGCCATATTGGGCCACACCTTCCCTTGGTATTTCCTTCATTATATATGGGATAGTTTCCCACTTATGATCCAGATTGTTGGTATGTTTATTCTTTTTTGCTCCATAATGACAATGGAGCAGCATGGGCCTTTACATTGGAATTTTGCTGCCATTTTTGTGCTGCTTTCACTTGTCAACTAACCAGTGCATGAGCTGTCTTCAAGTGGCATTGATGTTTGACTACCCACTCGTTTTGAGGGCATAATTCTTGTGAATTTTCTAACGATACATCTAATTGCACATCTACATGAATACTGCCTTGTCGTACAAACATTAAGTAGTATGGAATATACCCAGTGGTCTGATATGTGTTGTTGTTTAGCGACTAAGATGAGTCAATCGAGTTGTTGTAGTAATGGGATAGCTCTCAGTATATAAATTATAGATGTACTGTATACAGTTATGAATTCTCTGAAGTAAGACATGTATTGGGGCTATGATTTTAGCAAAATGTTTAATAAATCCCCTATAATAGCCTACAAAACCCAGAATTCATCTTATGTCCTTGATGATCTATGAAACTGGCCAATTTTGTATGACTTGAATCTTCTTTGAGTTGAGGGGCGACTCCTTCTGTACTCACTACATGCCCTAGATATTGATTGTTACTAAAAGCATTATGGCTTTCATTAACCATTTCTAGAGCCCTCAACCAGCCTGTTTTCATCTCCAGTTTGTATTGCTTCCCAATGTGACTCCTGTTCAGTTGTTTGGTCAGTTGTGTCACTCACTTAAAAAGTTTGGTTTGGCTAAATTATATGTTGGAAAGTGGTCAATGCTAGTTTGGCTATATGATTATGGAATAATCTGATATGATGATTTTGGAGATTTAATATATGCAATGGGATTCATCCAGTTTACCTTTAAACAATAGGCAGGCAACCATAAAATCATCTCTAAAATGGATCTCTTCAGGTTCAACCATTGCCTCATAGCTTGTTCCTTGGGGTCCATAATATCCTTTTCCCTAATGATGGTCTTGGAGTTGGGCTGTAGGATTACTGTTGATGATCTGCTATCCTAACTTTCCCAATTTCTCTATCAGGATTCACTTATCTTTGTTATCCTTGTATAGTTTTGAGTTTTTATTAAGTTCGGTTTCTAATGCCAATATGAATTCATCAGGGCAGTTTTGGAAGACATTCATGCTGAAAAGGATGGTAATGCTGGTGTCCTTCTCAATAGTAATAATACATCCCTGCATTGGTTAAAGTACTTATCCAGTCTGAATGTTGGCTTCTATTACATGCAACAAGATATGCTTGAGACATTACTGTCTACTAGCTGTAGCCGCATCAGTGGTGATGGTAAAACTGGTTCTTATATCTAATTTACATAAAAGTGTTTAGTTGTAATGTGGTGACCTGGAAAACTGAGTCAAGCATAGCACGCAGTTTTGCTCTATTCAAAGAAACATGAATTATTGGTAGGTCAATTTTGCAGCTGTTCCCCCAGAGGATTGTCCTCCATCCTTGGATAATTGAAGTATATAGTTCAATCTTTGTTGCATTTTTTCTCAATATGACCAGTCCAATTGCATCAATGTAACTTTGAATTAAAACAGTCTGTGGGTCAATGCCCTATACGTCGAGGAGGATCCGACAAGTCAGAGGTTGCTCTTTCCCATTCTGTTCTCCATTTAGTTTCTCCTGGCTTAGTAGTATGTTGTTTGTTAAAACTCCTGAACTCCTTACATATTTACCCCATCCCTGATTTTAATTCTTTTAATTGTCCTATTGGTGTCTGTAAGGGATTCGAGTTAGAAGTTTGAATATTCTGTATAGCAGTATCTCTGAAGCTGGAGGGGCTTTTCAACTGGATATCTTGCATCACCTCTTAAAACCCAGGCATTTCAGTAAAGTTACCTCTTTGGTCTGATTGGAACCTACCAATTTCATTTAGTTCCTTAAAATGTTAAAAATAAACTCTCTGAAAGTTGCATCCTCAAAAGACTTAGTTGAGTGATTATACCTTCCCCTTTGGTTCATGCAATAAATTGGTTTATTTGCTCCTCATCAATATTTCCCATTTCTGCTGTTTCTACAGCTTGCGTAGCCCTTAAGGCTTCTTGAAGGTTTAGAGCAAAGTTCTACTGGGATTCACCCAGTTGTTAGGTGCTTGCATAAAATCACATTTTAGCTAAGAAATTGTTCTAATTTCAAATGTTGCAGCTAACCTCTGTAGAATTTGATTAACTTTCTGATGTTCCTCTTGGGGCCATGAAGTTACTTCCCTTATTGATGATCAATTAAGCTTTCAAAAATGGATCTCCCCTTGCTGTTGTTCTTTGAGTATGTACACGCAAAACATGCTCCTCATCTTAGTTTTGAATTCCATCAGGGAATTATTTTCAGAATTTTTGGTCATTTAATGTCTATGTTTGGAGCCAGAGGGTCCCACAGTAGTAGCGTAGAGTAATTGTATTAATTTGCAACATTATGGGACTTTCCTTTGTTACACTGTTGACTCCAATACTTATTGAAACCCCTAGAGAGTGTTGGTATCGTGACATTTTGGTTTGCACAATGTCTTCCTTTCTTTGGGCTCTGCAGTATCCTGTTTGTGATGCCAATTTTTTTGGGTGTGACAAACCCAAAATATTGTTTACACTTATTCAATGTAGTGGATGTTTAGCTCTGATACTGAGGAATCTTCTTGCATTGTACTGTAAAAATTGCTTCAATTTGTTTGTGGCCAGGAAAACTCTCTCTAATATTTAAATTAACAGAGAGGTAAGGAAGTATTTTGCTTAGATTTACACTCAGTAAACACATTATTTATATATATTATGTAGCCCCCTTGTGAATTAGTTATGGTATAATGTAATAACAGGCAATGTATTATAGACGTTACTGATGTAAACACCACAGGTTACCAGGGAGGTGAGGTACAAATACATTAAATTAACCACCTACAAATATATACACAACATTTGTCTCTCTCAGTACAGTGCCATGACCTCAATCACAACAACTTTTACCTCACATAGGGCACTGTAACCCTTAATCAGGTTAACACTGATATGACCATTTTATGTATTTTACCGGTATAACCCTAACCTGACTATATTCATAGCCTTAATGTTTGATATAAATATATACTGTGTGGGTGAGCACTAAAATAGCCATTGTATATGTAGGTATGCTCCTATTTGAGGGGCAGAGTAAGGGAAGGTTCTGAAAGCTGGGGAGCACGAAGAATGGTGCATGCAGGGGAGAAGCAGTTGGCGTGTCAAGGGGGTAAGAGGTGACGAAGAGAACAGCGGGAGCAGAGTGCAAGGAGCAGAGTCCAGGGAGAGCGGTACAACCGGAACTCCGTAAAAAACTCAGACCCCCCCCCCCCCAGACCACACAACTGACTACCGGGGAGAGAGGTGGAATTGGTGGAGTGGAGCGCAGCCTCCTAAGTACGAGACGGTGTGGTGCTTACCGAATTGTGCAGGGAGCCATGATCAGCAGGAGGCTGCCATCAGTTAAGTAAGCTGGGTCCCATATCCAACCTCTCTGGGCACAGTGAGTGAACATAAAGAGAGGGAGGAGGGACTGAGAGACAAGACTCCGGTATTGGGCTGCTAACAGTAGGAGGTGGCGCTACAATGGAGGATGTCAGGCTGCCCCCTGTGTCAATCTGGGGCTACTCCAGTTAACCATTTAGTACCCAGACAGCGTCCCCTGTACTGTACTGTACATAGTGCCAAGAGGAGAGTAGGGAGGCTGCGAGAGACAGGATAGAAGCATCAGCAGCTAATATTAATATATAAGGGTTGATCTCATTACCACTCATAACCCTGTTAGACTACTATGGCACCTCTCCGGTAAAACAATAAGGAGTCAATGGAGGACTCACTGTAAGTGGTTGAGAGACTGATAGGACTGCTGTGTCTCGTGCTACTCACATCAACGTTGCAGGTTGCAGCACGACTTCCCTTTTAGTAACAAACTGAGGAATAGTGTGATTCATATACTCCATATTACAGCAAGGATCAAAATATCCATTTCAGGTGTCTGAGATTCTCCTGTTACTACTACCACTTTATTTATTGGTGAGGCAGATCTGGTTAAATGCTATAAGGAGCAGATTCAGTGTAGATTTCTGACCTTATTAGTATACTTACTAACCCGCCAGTGAGAGTTAGAGACATTTGCACATCCAGGGAGTTAAGCTAGAGACTTTTCACAGACTCCAAGGAATTAGCAAAGCTACCGTCGTGGCTACTGTAACCTCGTTGATAAGAGCAATATACCCTTCTATCCACCCCGTGTGAGGAAGAAGGCTCTACATACTGTAGATTGATATCCAATTTAGAAAGAGGACACCATTCTCGAACTGCTGGACTTATCAGTACTCATATCTGTGGATTTGTACTACACATACAGATACCATTGAGACAGTGACCACATTAAGAGCCCCAACAAGGGACAGGTATTGCAGCTCCTTATTCATAACAAAATACCTGGGTATTTCCATACCAACTCACATACTTTTTTGGGGTTTTTAAAAGACATAATTTTTGTATTGCATGCACTACCTATTGTATAGGAGTAAAACGAAACACATTGTATATATAGAGTGTTAAGGGTTCAAACGGGGATATTCACACTTCGGTCTATCCCCTGTTTATAATTCTAATGTATGCCAGGAGGTAAACACACTACATGTTATTATAGCTATTAACTACTGTTATAAAAAACCTTCTACTTACCGTGTTGTGGATGTGAGAGTAGGCCTTACTACGGAACCTGGAACCAAAGAAAAACAAGTAAGCCCATAGGGCGGTAGATAGTATGGTACAATTTTCATCCCTCCAGGGAAGGCTTACTCAAGCAAGCCCAGAATAAAATAATAGCTTGGGTGGAGGAACATCTATACATTACTACCAATAGTTATACCTAAGGGAAAAAGGGGTTACACGTACAACACTTTAAACCCAACTAAACACTTTAACAAGTTTAGGAATACACTCTACTTTCATTTCCTCAAATAAATGTACAACACTGGTAGGGCAGAATGAAGATTAAGATAAGATAATGATGCTTATATTGAATCTATTATCAAAATATTATATATATATATATATATATATAGAGAGAGAGAGACAGGCAGGGGTCCGGCACAACCACTTAGAAGAAGTATTACATTAGGTGCCCTCACGATAAATGGACAAAAAGGACTAGCGGTGCGGCACTCCAATGATTGACACAGCAGATAGAGTATAGTTACAACGTTTCAATGCCCGCTTTTATTGTGGCATTTTCGTCATATCCTGACGAAAATGCCACAATAAAAGCGGGCATTGAAACGTTGTAACTATACTCTATCTGCTGTGTCAATCATTGGAGTGCCGCACCGCTAGTCCTTTTTTTATATATATATATATATATACAACCAACTGCGGCAGCACTCCCATCCAATCACAATATCACTGGCCGGTGCCCTCCTAGACCCGTATGGCAGCGGGTCATCAATAGCGTATTGTCGGCGGCACTCCGGTGTCATAAACAAGACAACAGCAGGTTTGCAAAAAATAACTATTTTTTGCAAACCTGCTGTTGTCTTGTTTATGACACCGGAGTGCCGCCGACAATACGCTATATATATATATATATATATAAAACAGTATGGTACACATTTAATTATCTAACCCTAAAAAGAAAATATAAAAGATAGCTGACAACCCCAAACTCATATAAAATTTCTCTGGTTGTGCTGTAGTCTGTTGTGTATCAAGAAGTGCAAGGATGTGAGTAACAGTTGAGTCAAATTTTGAATACATACTGTATAATCTTTACCAGCTCTTTGGACTTAATTGGTATCCAGAGTCCAATTTTCCTGTGAGGTCACAGTGTCCTGCGGTAGGGGAGCAGTTGGGAGACCCTCTTTCGCTTGTTAATCTGTTTAGCAGAGCAGTAGTGAATAGACACTGTGCACATGCACACGGCATCTATTCACCAGGGGAGAAAGAGTGTGGGCATGGCCAGCAGCTCACAGAGCGCTGGCCAGCTATGCCCCCACAGTGATAAAAATGGGAGTGAGGATTGCAATCATGGCACTTCCTGTAAGGCCATGTCCCCTAGCTGTGAGGACATGCCTCCTCCTGTCCGAAGCCACCCTCTCTTTCCAGAGCGTGTGTGCCTATGGTGCAAGGATACCGACATCATGGACCCCAAAGTTGGGAGCTATGGTAATATGACTTCTGGTGTATCCCTCCCACCCTTTGTAAACTGTGTGGCCACCCTCACAGGATACCTGGACTCTGGACACCAGTTAAGCCTAAGGATTTGGTAAAGACTATACAGTATATATTTAAAAATTTAACTCAACTGTTACTCACATTCTAGGACTTCTTGTTCCACAGGAGACTGATGCACAACCAGAGGAGCTGTTTATTATGTACGGTTAATCCTTAAGTTTTATATGAGTTCCGAGCTGTCAGCTGACTTTTATATTAGCCTTTTAGGGTTAGATAATTAACTGTGTATCATACTGTTTTATTAATATATATTATTTTGTTAATACATTTAATATAATCATTTATCCTTTTGATCTCTCTTTCTGTCCTAACAGTGTTGTAGATATATTTTAATAACAAGTAGGGTAACCTGGCAATGTGCAGGTCTGATTTGTAACGTGTAGCAGTTTTAATTTTTTTTAAATGCTATTTAGAAAATGCACAAAAGCTCTGATTAAAAAAATAAAAGTTTAACTAAACAAAATTTTATTTCAGTAAAATGAAATTAATTTTATTTCGACTATGATTTAATAATTAACTAAATGCATTACTTTATACTTTTCTTATCACACTAATTATTTTATAACAAAGTTACAGCAAAAACAAAAAATGCATATTAATTTATTCAATTATAACAAAGCTATATGCTAATATTTGTACTAATACTTAAATTATACCTTATACAGGTTGAGTATCCCATATCCAAATATTCCGAAATACGGAATATTCCGAAATACAGACTTTTTTTGAGCGAGAGTGAGATAGTGAAACCTTTGTTTTTTGATGGCTCAATGTATACAAACTTTGTTTAATACACAAAGTTATTAAAAATATTGTATTAAATGACCTTCAGGCTGTGTGTATAAGGTGTATATGAAACATAAATGAATTGTGTGTATGTACACACACTTTGTTCAATGCACAAAGTTACAAAAAACATTGGCTAAAATTACCTTCAGGCTGTGTGTATAAGGTGTATATGTAACATAAATGCATTCTGTGCTTAGATTTAGGTCCCAACACCATGATATCTCATTATGGTATGCAATTATTCCAAAATACGGAAAAATCCCATATCCAAAATACCTCTGGTCCCAAGCATTTTGGATAAGGGATACTCAACCTGTACTAATTTCCTAACAAAGTATAAAGCAAAATAAGAATTTACAGATCTTCTTTATATACAGCTAATGGGCCCTACACAGTGGCTTAAGAGACCAACGGCCGATATGGCTGACGGACAACTCGGCGGTGGGGTGGGGGCAGGGCCGGCTCCAGGTATGTTCGAATAGAGCGGCCGCGTGGGGCACCACCCTTAATGGGCGCCGCACGCTGGCGCCGCCATATTCATGCCTGGAGCCAGCCTCCAGTGTCCTGGTGCCGTGCAGTGCGCACAGCGCGCATACAGGAGTTTTGAGCAGTCCGCCCGTGCCCTCAACAGGACTCCCCCTCCCGGCTTCCAGCACCGCAGGTATTGTGACCTGTGAGTGCATTTACGGATCTGGCACTGTGGGGTCATATCTGCACTGTGGGGGTATTTATGTATCTGGCACTTGGGGGTATTTATGTATCTGGCACTTGGGGGTGTTTATGTATCTGGCACTTGGGGGCATTTATGTATCTGTCACTGTGGGGGCATATCTGCACTGTGGGGGCATTTATGTTTCTGGCACCGGGGACATTTGTGTATCTGGCACTGTGGGGGCACTTATGTATCTGGCACTGTGTGGCCATTTATGTATCTGGAACTGCTGGGGGGCATGTCACGTGTATCTGGCGCTGCTGGGGGGCATGTCACGTGTATCTGGCACTGCTGGGGGGGCATGTCACGTGTATCTGGAACTGCTGGGGGGCATGTCACGTGTATCTGGCACTGCTGGGGGACATGTCACGTGTATCTGGCACTGCTGGGGGGCATGTCACGTGTAGCTGGCACTGCTGGGGAGCATATCATGTAGTATTCCCGCTAGGCATCTGTGGCTAGGCAATGTGTCTCAGTGCTCTGCCTGGCGCAAAGTGTATAATAGGTTCTACCTGGTGCAATGTGTATTATCTGCACTACTGTGTGGTGTAATGCGAATTGACACTATTATGTGGCCACGCACCTTCCCCACGAAGCAATGCGCACTGTCCATGCTTCGGCATGTAGGTAGGGGAGCACCAAACATTACAGTATGTACATCATTTTGCCCTCCTAACTTAAAAATGTGCCCTCCCTGTGATCAGCACCCTGCCCTAAAAAGTGAACACTATCATGTGTAGCTGGCACTGCTGGGGGGCATATTGTGTGTAGCTGGCACTGCTGGGGGGCATGTCATGTGTAGCTGGCACTGCTGCGGGGCATGTCATGTGTAGCTGGCACTGCTGCAGGGCATGTCATGTGTAGCTGGCACTGCTGGGGGGCATATTATGTCTATCTGGCACTGCAGATTATGTGTATCTGGCACTATACTGGAGACATTATGTGTATCTGGCACTATACTGGAGACATTATGTGTATCTGACACTATACTGGAGATATTGTGTGTAAGGAACACTACTGTGGCTGTTATGTGTAAGGCTGCTAATTGTGTGCATAGAGGGGGTGTGAAAATATATTTATTTATAGTTTGATAATTACGAGGCCACCCCCACTTTTCCAGGAGGCCATGCCCACTTTTCAAGGAGCGCGCGCATAGGGTTGGGGGGGGGGCACTTTTACATTTTCTCGCTCAGGGTGCTATTAGGCCTGGAGCCGGCCCTGGTGTCCTCCTTTACATCACCCGGGACCATAGCCCTGCATGTTAATATGGATGATATTGTCCATATTGGCTTGCAGGTATAAACAAGCCGGCACCAACGATGAATGACCGCTGGGCCGCACCTCATTCATCGTTGGTGCCTACACACTGATAGATATAAACAATTTCTCGTTCATTACTAAATGAGATTGTTCATATCGGCTGCACACATCGGCCAGTGTGTAGGGCCCTTAACTGTTCTACCCGTTCTATGCACTGGAGTTTCTGATTTTCATGGTTGTAAATATAAATGTGTGTTAAAAATGTGGTAAATCAATAGAGATGTAAATTTGAGACGTCTTAATGTAAGTAAATATTTATCCATGGTTCTTGGCGTTACCCAAGGAGCACCCATTACAGATACGGAACAATGACGGGACATTTTTTGTAGTTTATTAAATTCTACCCACTGGAGGTGAAATCCAAATTTTTATCCGATTGTCCGTTTGGGCATTATCGTTCACGCAACACAGGCCACGCATTGGTCATGACATCATTATGTCAACCCGATTTTCATCTCCTTATGGAAGGTTTATTAAAATTCTAATTATGCAGTTTTCCTATTTCCCACCTGAAGAATACCTATGTTAAATTTCAGCTTTCTAACGTATTGGGAAGCAAGAGAATTAGTGATGAGTGAGTGAGTGAGTGAGTGAGTGAGTGAGTGAGTGAGTGAGTGAGTGAGTGAAACAATGAAAAGTGACAGGACCATTTTTGTAGTGTATGAAATTCTACACACTGAAGGTGCAAATTGCAATCCAAATTTTGATCTGATTGTCCATTTTGGCATTATCGTTTATGCAATGCAAGCCATGCATCGGTAATGATGACATTATGTCAACCCCCTTTTCATCCCCTTAGGAGAGATTTATTATTTATTTATTTATTTATTTATTTATTTATTTAATTAATTATTTATTACCAGTTATTTATATGGGTGGTAGTCATGTGACCGCCGGTCGGCTGACCGACAGTCACATGACCTCCTCCGTGAGCCCGACGGCTCACTATCCCGATGGTCGGCATGCCGACCAACAGGGACTATTTCCACTCGTGGGTGTCCACGACACCCATAGAGTGGGAATAGAACCCGTGGCGACCGCAGGTCGCCACCGAGCCCGCAGCGTGGCGAGCGCAGCGTGGCGAGCGCAGCGTGGCGAGCGCAGCGTGGCGAGTGCAGCGAGCCCGTAAGGGGCTTGCTGCACTCGCCCCTCCCCTCCGGGATCCCGACGTCGGTATGCTGCCGGGATCCCGGCGTCGGTAAGGTGACCGGCGGTCAGGAGACCGCCGGTCACCCGTACTACACCCATTTATATAGTGCACACATATTCTGCAGTACTTTACAGAGAATACTTGGCCATTTACATCAGTCCCTGCCCAAGTGGAGCTTACAATCTATTTTCCCTACCACATATACATGCACACACAATCACGCTAGGGTTAATTTTGTTGGGATCCAATTGACCTACCAGTATATTTTTTAATTGTGGGAGGAAACGGGAGTACCCGGAGGAAACCCACACAAGTACGGGGATAATATACAAACTCCACACAGTTAGAGCCATGGTGGGGATCGAACCCATGACCTCAGTGATGTGAGGCAGTAATGCTAACCATTACACAATCCGTAAAAATTCTAATTACGTAGTTTTCCTATTTTCCAGCCAAAGAATACCTATGTTAAATTTCAGCTTCCTAACATATCGGGAAGTAAGAGAATCTGTGATGAGTGAGTAAGTGATGGCTTTCACATTTATATATATATATATATATATATATATATATTGCAAGTTTTTTTTAAAGGGAGAGTATATATAAAGATTTGTATCTGTTCCTGCTCTACAGCATCCTACATACAGTTGACTATGGGAGAAACATACACTACAACCCCCTTTATACACTACAGCACACACATACACACACACACACACACACACACACACCCCTAATACACTACAACACCCAGGCCAACCCCTTCACAACAACTCACCAATTGCTGCTGAACATGGAACAGGCATTCTCTTGCTGCAGTCTAGAAGTCTATGCAATACGTGCACACGCTGCTCCCACCTCCTCCAGAGCAGAGAGCAGGTCCCGCCTTGTGTGTGAAAGGGCTGGAGCCAAGGTGAGGAAGAGCAGATAGTGGAGCTAGGACGGGGCATGCATTCATCATGTGTCATGCCCCTTAGCTGCCTGCTGTCTGTGAAGGGCACCTACTACGCTGTGGCTGATATCACAGCAGATGTCAGCACTCCACTCACTGTGACAACCCAAGCACAGACCACCAGTGTGGGGTAATGGATCACAGTGGGGTCGAGCATAGGCGCGGCTGTGGCTGATAGGACCGACAGCCACCAATATCATGTAAAAGAAGGACGACTTCACTTTTTTTGTGGAAATTATTATGTGCCGCCCTCTGGTGGCCGGCGTTCTAGGCAGCTGCATAAAGCTGCCTAATGGTAGCACCGGCCCTGTATATGGTATATGAAATCATCTGCCCATGTGGTCTCTCCTATATTGGTAAGACCACCAGGAAATTTAAGGAAAGAATGACCTCGCATCAGTCAGCAATAAGGCTTGCTTTATTGAGTTGGATCAGTGAACAACCAGTGGCACGCCACTTTCTGGAACGTAAACACAGTGTTGCAAGCATTAAGTATTGTATGATTGACCATATACCACAATCACTTAGAAGTGGAGACAGAGGTACAGCCCTATTATGATGTGAAGCCAGAAGGATTCATAAATTGAACGTTCTGGCTCCACAGGGTTCAAGTTACATGCTCCCCTCATCATATTTCTGATTTTAATGCAACTAACTATCTTTGAAACACCATTGTGATTATTTTTTGGATGATTAGTTAAAAACATCAGTACCAGGGTAAAACATTCATATTTACATTTATACCAGGTATTATTTTATGTAATATGGTTATATGCTTATTTTTATGTGTAAATGTTAGGATTCCTGTACCCCAGACTGGGGAAGATCTTATGGCAGGGATCTGAGCACAGGAACCATATACAGGTTGTGGGAGCAGGAAAGCCTAGTAACCCCTGGCACCCTAACTCCGTTGTCTCGCCCGTGTTATCAGAAATCCCCTGCGAGACTATGGTTGCTTGAGCCCATGGCAGCCGCGTTCGAAGGGCGGATTATGTCTGCCCAACCCCGATGCCCCCGCAGGTCTTAATGGGAGACAAGGGGAAGTCCGAGACAGGGTGATAACAAGGGGCCCTCTGACTAAGCAACCAAGCCAGGGGTTACAAGCTAACTTAACTAAATCAAAAGGTATGTGCGGACTAGCCGCCAGGGAAAAGGACAACCAAAGATCCACTGATCCGACACTCCTATCCGGCACCGCTGGACACCAGAGTGGATCTTGTGGAAGCGGAATCCTCCGCAAAGCTCCAGAACACAATATAAACAAAATAATAATAATAGCGGACAAGCCGCAACACACGGCTGCGCCGCAACTCACGAACACCACCAGATGTTAAAGGTGCTTGATCAGACTCCAGGAACAGATGGTAACTTCCGAGTACAGGATCACTGAGAACAGGAACAAACGGGTAAACCGGGACTGGGAACTTTCTCTGCAGCAGACACAGGCAAACAGGAAGCTATCACCGGCGTCTGTGAGGAGTCCTGGGAGTGCTTTTAACAGAGAGTCTTCCAATCAGCTGTTTGGAGGCTGATTGGATTTAAATGCTATGCAGCTGACAGGCTGCATGGTCAGGGAAACAGATGAGTGATAATTACAACATGCCATGCAGCTGCATGCTACACAGCCAGGAAACCAGTGAAGATATAAACTTAGACCCAGCAACGGGGAACACGATCCGACAGTGGCGTCCCCGTTGCTAGGCGCCGGCCGCACTGACGAGCGGACCCTCGGCGCCTAACAGTACCCCCCCCTTGAGGAGGGGTCAAGGAACCCCTAAATCCGGGTTTCTGAGGAAATTCTTGAAAAAATGCCCTTTTGAGTCTTGGGGCATGAAGATCCTCATCTAGGACCCACGACCTTTCCTCAGGACCATAACCTCTCCAATGGACCAAAAAATAGAGCCGACCCCGGGACAACTTGGAATCGAGAACCTTCTCAACCACGAACTCCTGCTGACCCTGTACATTAACTGGTGATCTCCCCTGAGGTTTTTTACGAGGAAATCTGCTAGATGAAACATATGGTTTGAGCAAAGAGCAATGGAAGGTATTTCCGATCCGTAAAGTTTTTGGTAGCTGTAACCGGAAAGCAACTGGATTGACTTTTTTGATAATGAGAAATGGTCCAATAAATCTAGGACCCAATCTGGCTGAGGTTTGTCGAAGTTTGATATTGCGAGTCGACAGCCACACCCTGTCTCCTACTTTAAAAGTGCACGGCCGCCGGAGCTTGTCAGAAAATTTTTTTTCCCTGAAAGCTGCTTTTCTGAGAGCAATGTGCACTCTTTTCCAAATAAGTTTAAGATGAGAGGTCAGGGCCAGAGAGGAGACAGAGGAATGTTGAAAAAATGAATTAGCTCTGGGATGGAAACCAAAAACTGCAAAAAATGGAGATACATTGGTGGAGGAATGACAGGCATTATTATAAGCAAACTCTGCTAATGGAAGAAACTCAGACCAGTCATTTTGGAGTTTGGCCGAGTACAAACGTAAATATTGTTTCAGGGATTGATTCACTCGCTCAGTCTGTCCATTTGATTGTGGATGATAACCGGAGGTTAATGATAATTTCATCTTTAATGAAGCACAAAAAGATTTCCAAAATTGTGCAATGAATTGTGGACCCCTGTCAGAAACAATATCAGTGGGTAACCCATGGAGTCTGAAAACATGACGGAGGAACAAGACTGCCAATCCCTGGGCAGATGGCAATCGGGGAAGACCAACAAAATGAGCCATCTTACTAAAACGGTCCACTACCACCCATATGACTGTGCATCCAGCTGACAGAGGGAGATCCACCACAAAATCCATGGAGATATGCGACCATGGTCTAAGAGGAACATTCAATGGCATGAGTTGACCAATAGGCAAAGAGCGAGGAACTTTATGCTGTGCACAGACCTGACATGAAAAAACAAATTCTTTAATGTCTTTAGAAAGACCAGGCCACCACACTGAGCGGGATACCAATTCCAAAGTTTTAGCGACTCCCAGATGCCCTGCAACTTTGCTATCATGAAATTCCTCCAAAACAGTTGCTCTCAAAAACTCAGGAACAAAAAGACGACCAGCAGGAGTATTTCCCGGAGCTTGATGTTGAAGCAGCTTCAATTGAGAAAAAACATCCTGTGTGAGACCTGCCTGAATGACTGAAGGCGGAAGTATGGGAGTAACAGGACTGTTGTCTTGAACGGGAAGAAAACTGCGTGAGAGGGCATCTGCCTTGGTATTCTTGGAACCAGGTCTGAAGGTGATAATGAATTTGAAACGAGTAAAAAATAAAGCCCAACGAGCCTGTCGGGCATTCAGTCGCTTAGCTGATTCAATGTATTGAAGATTTTTGTGATCCGTCAAAACAGAAATGGTATGGCTCGCTCCTTCAAGCCAATGTCTCCACTCCTCAAAAGCCCATTTAATAGCCAGCAACTCCCGATTACCAACATCGTAGTTGGATTCAGCAGACGAGAACTTCCTGGACATAAAGGCACAAGGATGTAACTCAAGGGAATCTGGATCCTTCTGAGAAAGGATAGCCCCTACACCAACCTCCGAGGCATCTACCTCAACGATGAAAGGCAATTCTGGGTTGGGATGTCTAAGGACAGGGGCTGAGACAAAGGCTTGTTTCAAGGCCTGAAAAGATGCTTTAGCTTCACATGACCAATTGGTAGGATCTGCTCCCTTCTTAGTGAGTGCCACAATGGGAGCAACTAGGTCAGAGAAAGAGTGAATAAACCTTCTATAGTAGTTTGCAAACCCTAAAAAGCGCTGAATAGCTTTTAAGTTAGTGGGTTGCGCCCAACTCAGGATGGCTTGGAGCTTCTTAGGTTCCATTCGGAATCCCCGAGGGGAAATAATGTACCCTAAAAAGGATACCTCCGTGACGTGAAATTCACACTTCTCCGGTTTGGCATACAAGTGATTTTCACGTAATTTCTTAAGCACCTGACGCACCTGGGTAACATGTTGTTCTACAGAGTCAGAATATATCAAAATGTCGTCTAAATAGACCACGACGAATCTTCCCAGAAACTCACGGAGCACATCATTAATGAGATCCTGAAAGACTGCCGGAGCGTTAGATAGGCCGAATGGCATGACCAGATACTCATAGTGGCCTGATTGAGTACTGAATGCCGTTTTCCACTCATCCCCTGACCTGATTCTAATGAGATTATATGCTCCTCTCAGGTCAATCTTAGAAAAAATAACAGCCGAACGTAGCTGATCAAAGAGGACAGAGATCAGTGGCAGGGGGTAAGTATTCTTTACTGAGATCTTATTCAAGGCTCGAAAGTCAATGCAGGGTCTGAGGGAACCATCCTTCTTCTCTACGAAGAAGAAACCTGCACTTAAAGGGGATTTAGATGGCCTGATAAACCCTTTCTCAAGACTTTCTTTCACATACTCATTCATGGCCACCGTTTCAGGACCAGACAAAGCATATAACCTTCCTTTAGGCAACGTGGCACCAGGAATTAACTCAATGGTACAATCATAAGGCCTATGGGGAGGCAAAATATCAGCATTGCCCTTGGAAAACACATCCAAAAAATCCTGGTATTCTCCAGGAATATGTGCGGACCTGGCAGAAGCTACTCGGATAGGAAGTGTAATACATTCTTTATCACAGATGGTACCCCATTGTAGGATCTCCCCAGACTGCCAATCTATGATGGGATTATGGAAGGCCAGCCAAGGGTGACCCAGAACCACAGGAACTGCTGGACAATGGGTAAGAAAAAACTCAATCTTTTCTGAATGTAGAGCTCCCACCGAGAGCAAAACTGGAGGTGTACATAGAGAAATAACCCCATTGGATAAGGGACTCCCATCTAAACCATGCATGGTGACACACCTACCTAAGGTTAGCTGAGGAATACCTAAGGCCTTGGCCCATGTTAAGTCCATAAAGTTTCCTGCAGCTCCACTGTCCACAAAAGCAGAGACCGAGGAACAGAGGCTGTCATAAGAAACTTTAGCAGGAACCAACAGTGAATTATTCGAGGAGATGAGCTGTAGACCAAAGTGAACCCCCTCACTATTCACTTGGTCAGGAAGTTTCCCGACTTGTTTGGGCAACTACGGGCAAAATGTCCCTTACCTCCGCAGTACAAACACAGACCCGAATTTTGCCTCCTGGTTCTTTCTTCCGGAGACAATTTGGAGAGACCAATCTGCATAGGCTCTCCCATGTCTACAGGAACGGAAGGAACACAGGGAAAAGAAACTACAGATGCCCCTTTTTCAGTCCTCCGCTCTCTGAGCCGACGATCTATTTTAATAGAGAGCTCCATGAGTTTATCAAGGGTCTCAGGAGCGGGATACTGAAGGAGGCTGTCTTTTATAGATTCAGATAAGCCGAGGCGAAACTGACTGCGCAGGGCAGGGTCATTCCAGCCACAGTCGTTCGACCAACGGCGAAACTCCGTACAATAATTCTCTGCAGGATTCCTACCCTGTCTCAGAGCACGCAACTGACTTTCTGCGGACGCCTCTCTATCAGGGTCGTCATACAATAGCCCCAAAGATTTAAAAAAGGCGTCTACAGACGATAAGGCCGGATCGTCTGTCTTCAAACCAAAAGCCCAGGTCTGAGGATCCCCCTGAAGCAGAGAAACTACAATCCCAACCCGCTGAGCCTCCGTACCTGAGGAGACTGGTCTCAAACGAAAATACAGTTTACAAGACTCTTTAAAATTAAAAAACTGTTTTCTATCCCCAGAAAAACGGTCAGGCAGATGCATTTTTGGTTCAGGGACGACCCTCGGGGAAGTCCGTAACAGATCTTCCTGTGAGCTCACCCGGAGGGACAGATCCTGAACCATCTGGGTAAGTTCCTGAATCTGACTAACTAGGAACTGGCCAGGGTTTGGCCCAACACCGGTGGGATTCATGAGGCCGACAAAAATTCTCCCAACTGGATCAGTGAAAAAATTAACTCCTGTTGAAATTTTTGTCTTTTGTTGGCCGGTGATAATGTTAGGATTCCTGTACCCCAGACTGGGGAAGATCTTATGGCAGGGATCTGAGCACAGGAACCATATACAGGTTGTGGGAGCTGGAAAGCCTAGTAACCCCTGGCACCCTAACTCCGTTGTCTCGCCCGTGTTATCAGAAATCCCCTGCGAGACTATGGTTGCTTGAGCCCATGGCAGCCGCGTTCGAAGGGCGGATTATGTCTGCCCAACCCCGATGCCCCCGCAGGTCTTAATGGGAGACAAGGGGAAGTCCGAGACAGGGTGATAACAAGGGGCCCTCTGACTAAGCAACCAAGCCAGGGGTTACAAGCTAACTTAACTAAATCAAAAGGTATGTGCGGACTAGCCGCCAGGGAAAAGGACAACCAAAGATCCACTGATCCGACACTCCTATCCGGCACCGCTGGACACCAGAGTGGATCTTGTGGAAGCGGAATCCTCCGCAAAGCTCCAGAACACAATATAAACAAAATAATAATAATAGCGGACAAGCCGCAACACACGGCTGCGCCGCAACTCACGAACACCACCAGATGTTAAAGGTGCTTGATCAGACTCCAGGAACAGATGGTAACTTCCGAGTACAGGATCACTGAGAACAGGAACAAACGGGTAAACCGGGACTGGGAACTTTCTCTGCAGCAGACACAGGCAAACAGGAAGCTATCACCGGCGTCTGTGAGGAGTCCTGGGAGTGCTTTTAACAGAGAGTCTTCCAATCAGCTGTTTGGAGGCTGATTGGATTTAAATGCTATGCAGCTGACAGGCTGCATGGTCAGGGAAACAGATGAGTGATAATTACAACATGCCATGCAGCTGCATGCTACACAGCCAGGAAACCAGTGAAGATATAAACTTAGACCCAGCAACGGGGAACACGATCCGACAGTGGCGTCCCCGTTGCTAGGCGCCGGCCGCACTGACGAGCGGACCCTCGGCGCCTAACAGTATTGTGATACAGCCCTGTGAATTGTATTGATGGTCACCATGGTGATGGGTTTTGGACGTAGCAGTATCACACGTCGTGATGTCATCGGTGTGTGCCCCGAACAGTCGCTCGGCTTCCGGCTCGTGGGCAATTCAGTCACAGCGGTGTAGGATATAAGGTAAGAATTTTATGTATTTATTATGTATTTATTTGTTTCCTAAAATTGAAACATTGATCCAATACACAGGTCATGGACATTTTTTAACCAATTTTAATAAGCCTTGAGTGCTGCATCTTTTTGTATATATATATATATATATATATATATAGATATATATATATATACATATATATATAGATATATATATATATATATATATATATATATATATACAAGGCCGGATTAAGGGCCTCATGGGCCTGGGACTGAAAACGTTCAAGGGCCTATCATGAGAAGTGGAGGAGGTGAGGCCAATGCCATGAAGGCATATAGACCCCATACACTATGAGCCCCAATGTCTTCCTAAATATATAAAATTATCTCCATCGCCCCATTGTTAATCTGGCCCTGTATATACTGTGTATATGTATATATATATATATATATATATATATATATAAATCTTCCTGGTGGATTTCAACTCCCAGTAGAAGTAGATGACCAATTACTTACAAGTACATTTTTAAGGTTTTTTAGTACTGTGATGAGCTAACCAATCATGCATAGGTACAGTAATTACCTTAATTATGTAGAGGTTAAGTAATAAGGTCCATAAATCTTATCCTGGATTGCACTACAAATGTGGTTACCTTGAAGGCATATAATACACTGAAGTCCATCTGGGATTAACACATACTATACATCATTGCAGTAAGTTATGAAGCTTTATCAGTTTCTGAATGTTATAGGAGTTTTACAGCTGACTAGCATTATACTGTAACTGCTTGTCCATATTTTACATGCACCAGTCTAGACTGAATTATTATACTTTTTATGCATTTTATAGTCATTCTTGTATATATCTGCATACTTTATGGCTTACACTATGAATCTTTTGCTCCGAAGTATTTGAACCCTTGCTGTATGTGATAACAGTTTGAAAAATGTATTATGAAGCAAATATATATATATATATATATATATATATATATATATCTATGAAGTAATGCAAAAATCTCTGAAACGTTGACCTCAGTTTGATGTACGGCTGCAATTATTCTCCACTGAGTGCCATTCATTCATGCCTTACTACTGTATATTGGTCTTGTGTTTGGGCACCAGGAGCAGTTGATTATTTCAATTTAGTGCCAGGTAAAAATGGAATACTGTTAATTAGGGAAGTGAGAAAACCCCTAGCCAAGGCACTGATTCTATTTTTAATTCGTCACATGACCCTCTGTCTCTATCTCGGAAACATACTGTATATTTTCTCTGATGTGGAAGCCGAGCCGCTCCTGTACCGAGACTGCAGCTTGATACTGCAGTTGTGGATCACTCAGAGCCGTTATTCAGCCAATTAATAAGGCTGATGAAAAGAGAATTGGACTATTACAGTACTTGCATGGAGTCACTTTATTGGAATATTTTAAAGAAAAGATTATTCCGAGGGGTTTCAAAATTAGGAACACTCCAACAATTGGCAGATAAAACTTCGACTTCTGCCGCAAGTGGGCAGGGATTTTAAATAAATGTTCATCTGATCTTATTTTATTAGTAATACAGGAGTCCACAAAAGAATCATCATTAGGTGAAGGAAACACTCAGAGTTTTTGAAAATGAAAACTTGAGTACACTAAGAGCCAATTTCACTGTTAATTGGATGGAGAAATTATCCGCACAAATTGATAAATATAAAGCAGATTTAATAGAATTAAAAAAATCAAAAAAGGAAACAGTCACAAGAGATTATGCTGTACAATTTTTTTTACAGCTGGGTAAATAACAAAAATGTAAAACTGGCCACACAACAGCGGATAAGAAGGTACAGAAAACCACATTTCGACATGGAAACATCGAGTAGAGCTGCAACATCTGCAAGTGATACTAAATATCTGAGTGGAGAGAGCTATAATGCTTTACAAAGACCCCCTTTAATGGTAAAGACCCAGGCACAATTGGCAAATCCAGGAGGAACACACGGAGAGCAGGACAGTGGGCAAGGAAAAAAAAAAAGGAGGTACTGATAGAGAACATAGTGTTTAACTAATCCAGCTGACACCTAACATCTGATGAGATCTCAGTCTTCAATAAGGGTGTATCCTTTATTCCGACCTATTTACCTAAAGCATTTAATAAAAAAGTTAATATCTTTAAAGTCAGCAGGCAGTTGAGATTGATGGAGCACTTTAAAGACAGCAGGGATGTCCAAGAGCGCTTACAGTACCATTTCATAGTTCATAGTTTGATCCACCATCAACGAACATGGCCATTAAACTGTTTACTAATATAATGGAAGAACAAATAAATAATTTTTCAAAGTAGATGAACACCATTAAGTTCAAACTAACAACAGCTGAACAAATTGCTGTAGACAACCTCTCACATTATCCTGATAGTGTCATCCATAATGTGGTTAAAGGAGGTGGGGTAGTAGTTCAAAATCTGTCAGATTACAAAAAAAGAGATTTACAGTCAACTCAATAACAGTGATGTATATGAGAAGCTTCACTCTGACCCGATGATACAGTTTAATAAACAACTCAAAGACATATTAACAGCTGCTGTGCAAACTGGGATAATTAATCAGAAAACGAAGGTCTCACAAATACAAGAGTGTCCGAATATCATGCTATTATATACATTACCCAAACTACACAAAGGTGCAAAAAATCCATCTGGCAGACCCATTATCTCTGTTAGGGACTCGATTTATTATGTAGTCCCACAATTTGTGGACTTTTATTTCCAGCTGGTTATTCAATCACAACCCATCTTGAAAAACTCTCTCCATTACCCAGCAAGCACTGCCTGTGCACGATTAATGTTGTAAACCTGTATACCAGTATCCCCACTTGAGGGGTCTGGAAGCAGCATTTATTTATTTATTTATTAACAGTTTCTTATATAGCGCAGCAAATTCCATTGCGCTTTACAATTTGAAATAACAATAACAAAATGGGTGATAACAAACAGTCATAGAGGTAGGAAGGCCCTGCTCGCAAGCTTACAATCTATAGGATGACAATTATTAATAGTAAGCAATAAGTATACAGGCACTGACATTGATTTTTTTACATTGAAGAGGGACTTTTTTTGTTCAATGGGTCAATGTATATACAGAAACTAGGGTGTGCGATGGGATCTTGTGTGGCACCCAGTTTTGTGAATGCATTTATGTACCATGTGGAGAAAGATGTATTGGGCAAACTCCTCATCCTTAAAGAAGACATCGCATTTTTCTGTAGGTTGATAGATGACATCTTCCTCATCTGGTCGGGGACAGAAACTGACCTATTGAAATTCCTATTAGGGATAAATGATAAGGATTCTCATATAAAATGTACTAATTAATGCAGTGACAAGTACATCCATTACCTGGATGTGGCTGTAACACTGAAGGACAACAAGATTTGTACTTCCCTTTATCATAAGTCTGTTGACAGAAATACTTTTTCTGGAGGCCATTAGTTGGAGGCCACCCTCACAGATTAAGGGGCTTCCCTAATCGCAATTTCTAAGGATTTTGAGAATCTGCAGTGACACATCTACAGCCCATAAAGAGATTGATTTGCTGATTGACAAATTGTTACATCGAGGATATAATTATAAAATGCTTAGAGAGATGAAAACCAAAGCTCTTTCTTACACAACCAAAAAAACAGTTACAACAATAACAAAAGAAGATTACAAAAAATTGCAAAGTAAACTGTCCCTTGGATTACAATATACAATCTTCAAGACTAATACAAACAGCAAGGAAGTCATGGCCCGTAGTACAAATTGATTCCAATTTGGCCCCATTTAGGGATAAATCAATGATGCCAGGATATCGGAGGGGCAAGAACTTAAAGGGCCTGTTAGTACACAATGACATTACATCACAAAAACCAAGTCATCTAGAACATTTTCTAACAAGGAAGGCTGACAACTACAAATGTTTAGGATGTATTACCTGCAGTTATTTAGAAACTGGACATTCTTTATTTTCATCCAAGAACATGAAGAAAATTCAAGATTGATTATCCGGTAACATGTACAACTACCCAGGTCATCTACTATATCAGATGACCTTGTGGGCTATTCTGTATAGGAAAGACTAAGAGGGCTTTAAGGAAAGAATTACCTTGCACCATTCACATATTAAACAAGCACTGGAAGGTAAAACTAGTCAGCAGCCGGTAGCAAGGCACTTCCGTAAACACAGGCACAATATCTCGGCTTTGAGATACAAAAGCATTGACTGGGTTCCTTTCCATTAGAGATAGAATAGAGATAAAATTCTCCTCTAAAGCGAGACTACATACTTACAGTAGATACTCTCCAAAAGGTAAAATTGTATGGGCTTAATGAGATGAGAACTTCAAGTGTTTCGTGTTAAAAAATTAAGTTAAAATTAACCAAATTGCAAAGCAACTAGTGTGTGATTGAAGTGGCAAGCGATATATGTGGTACATATTTGATACTCTAGAACATATTGCATTGTTATAGTTTCCTTTTGATACATTTACAGGTGCATGATTAACATAATCAGTAACATGGTATTGATCTGTTGTATGGAAACATGTATGTGCTAAACCGCATTGACAACAAGTAATTATTTGCTGTATGATTAGTTTCCATGGTGATGGTACACAATGATAGAAAATGCCTCCACTGGAAGTCAGATGAGACATCAGTGCTGGACGCATACCATGACGTAACAGCAACTTTCCTCCGGGACCAACATGTGATGTTGAGAGCACTGGGTGAATTAAACATTTATAAAGGTATGTGTAATTAATAGAGATGGAACAAGCGCCTCATGGTGCAATAACTTCTCAATATGCTGAGTATACACACAACACTCATATAGGTAAACTGCGTACCAGATTGTAAAATTAATTGCGCATATCACATTTAAAAGCCTCGTCCCCCTGGGTACGGCCGACCTCAGTTGTTAATGCTGTCAAATGATCCTGGGCAAGTCCACAGCAAAAGCCCACATCAGGGGGAGGTGCAGATTAAAGTCCTATATGCGTATTACCTATGTAAGGCTTCCTCCGGGGTGTCACTCCTGAGGAAGCCTTAAATAGGTGAAATCCGGCACTCAGCAATTGAAATAGGTAGAAAAGTGAAATCCTTGTGCCCTCTGTTCACACTGTGAAAACAGTGCTATAAACACAGAGGCACATGGTAGCTTACTCCGGAAAATAAAGGCAAAGAAACAGGTCTCCTGGTGAACATTTCAATGACGGAAATGAGTTGTCATTGAAACGTTGGCCAAGCGACCTGTTTCTTTGTCTTTATTTGGGCAACTTTACCAGTTCTAAAAAACTCCCACCTTAGTAAATTTACCTCTAACAGTCCAGATTTTAGTGATATCCATGTTTGAGCATACTGTAGATGGTTAAATCAAAATAAAGGTGGTACTAATTAAGCCACCTGTGCTCAAGTATGGTTATCCATAAAACGTGGACTGTTAGTGTTCCTTGAGGACCACTGTTCTGTAGTGTCCTACATTAGTCAAATGAGTGACTCCTTTTATTCAACATTTGTTGTTCTTAAAATTTAATATTCTGTGTTTTATTTGTGAAATATACCATAAAAACTATTTTAATATAGTCAACCTGAATATATTTCATTACCCTCTTTAGCATGGTTATACACTACTTATTTTGGATATTGACGCACTCTGCACTGAATAGCCACAACCACATCTCTGATCGTGCTGACAGGACTATCTTGTATTATTAGATTTCCTTTGCAAATTCCCTTCTTATTTCTAAGCATATATGTGATGTTATGCTACAAATGAATTCTCATGTATAGGATCCAAGTAAAAAATACCATCAAAATATGATGAAAAATAAACATTAATTGGTAAGTACCTGCAAGATCGTAATGTCCTATTTTTCTTGACAACTTATTGAAAAGCAATAAAAGAATTGAATAAAATAAAATGAAATAAATAATAAATAAATAAAATATAAATAATAATACAAATAAATAATAAAGAAAGAAAGAAAGAAATAATAAATAAAGAAATAATAAAATAAAAGAAACTCATAAGACTTTCTGGCAATGCAAAATTGAAATTTTTAATTGTCTTTATCTGTGACTATTTTGGTGTTGTCCTTACTCTAGATTACCATCTCATCCCTCGCCCATCCATGCCTCATAGTGTTGAGATCATTTGTGAAATATCTAATAAGTGACAGAATCATGGCCCCCCCACTGTGTATCCAGCCGGCACAAATCCAATGAACAGACATTTACAGCAGATTTAAATTCTATTTTTATATTGGAATACAGACTAAAGTTACCCACCCAGAATACCATTATTTTTACCTTATGTGATTTCAGTAGTGTAAAACAAGATACATTGTTTTTAAGTCAAAATATTCTAAGCAAAGTTGGAATAATTCTTTCCATTAAAATTAAATAAAAAATGTAACAGAAACAGCTCATAACTTTGGCTTTCCGCCCAAGGTCACATCTCTTTCTAAGAAACACACCACATCGGAGAATGTAATCCATTGCAACATGTTCTAGGATGAAAATATCATTCCATGCTTTTGTTGTCAAACATGCACATGAAAGAAATGTGTCCAAAAAGAAAAGATCCACTGATCATTGTGTTTGTTTTGGCAGTGGAGAGAAACAATCGACCTTCAGGTGTGTGCACCGCTTGGGAGCCATTAACACACTGTGCGGTAATCTGGAAATGGGAACGTTTGGAATAGGAGAGTTCACAATAGACATAATCATCTCTAAAGAACTGAAAGACAAACATTGTCCCATGCAAACAAGATAATTTCATGATAGAGAGTGACAGGTATAAATATATATTTAATAAATGTAGAAGATCAATCCTGGTCATGACACATGATGATTTATGTTATAAAATCACTTTGTTTCATCCCAAATATAACAGTGGATATACTGTACATTAAAATAGTTTAAAATTATAACTATAGGCGGAAATCAATTAACCCCGATAATTTAACAGTGGCAAAAAACGAGGTAGCCACGAGCATTTTCAGCATTTTTAGCTTCGGGCTACTCAATTACAGCCCTTTTGTAACATGTCAAACTATCTGTTTTTGGGCATTAACACTTAGAATCCAGGATAAGTTTCCAGACGTATGTGTTAACATTGCAGTGGCTCGCAAAAACAGACTGTTTAATGAGGGACTTTTTTTGAGCCCGTTCAGGTCTCAAAAAAAAAAAATCCCTGTTAAGTGCATCCTGTGGGACGACTTTGGAGGTAATTGACTAGCCCCAGGGGATCAATTAGCCAGCGGTAAATTAGCTGGTGCAATTGTCAGTAGTGCGCGCAGTGGTACTGCTGATGGTGGCATATCCAGCGGTACAAGTGGGTGGGTACACGCTGGTATGGCGTACCCTTAAGAATTTTGCAGTGGGTACCCTGTACCCATCGCCGCCAAGCTGCCACTCATTGCAGTCACCAACTAAACCAGCGGTGGCCAACCCACGGCTCTCAATCCGTATGAGGCTCTTTCAACCTTCGCATGCGGCTCGATCGCCTCCCTGCCACCGCTCCCTCCCTCCGCTGCTGCTCACCACACTGCTGCTGTGAGCCAATCAGAGCGGACCACGAGCTTTGATTGGCTCACAGATCGGTGCCTTATTGAAGGTAGACACCCGCACCGCCGCCAGAGACTGAGGGGCAGGAGAGGCGCATGCTGCGCTCTCCTCCCCTCACACACAGGACAGCAGCAGCACCATAAGCAGCAGGGGAAGGGGAAGGCACTGTGAGGACATGTGTACCTGGCACTGGGGGCATATCTGGCACTGCGGGGAGATGTGTATCTGGCACTGGGGGCATTTCTGTATCTGGCACTGGGGGCATATCTGGTACTGGGGGCATCTCTGTATCTGGCACTGGGGCATATCTGGCACTGTGGGGGCATTTCTGTATCTGGCACTGGGGGAATATCTGGCACTGGGGGCATATTTGGCACTGGGGGGACATGTGTATCTGGCAATGGGGGCATTTCTGTATCTGGCACGGGGGGAATATCTGGCACTGTGGTGACATGTGTATCTGGCACTGGGGGCATTTCTGTATCTGGCACTGGGGGGCATATCTGGCACTGGGAGCATATATGTAGCTGGCACTGAGGGCATATCTGGCACTGGGGGCATTTCTGTATCTGGCACTGTGGGGCATTTGTGTATCTGGCACTGTGGGTGTGGGGCAGTATGTATCTGGCACTGTGGTGCAATGTGTATCTGGCACTGTGAGGCAATGTATATCTGGCACTCTAGGGGCTTTTGTGTATCTGGCACTGTGGGGCAATGTGTATCTGGTACTGTGGGGCAAGGTGTATCTGGCACTGTGGGGCAATGTGTATCTGGCACTGTGGGGCAATGTATATTTGGCACTGTGGGGAAATGTTTATCTGGCACTGTAGGGCAACGTGTATCTGGCACTATTGGGGTCATATGTGTATCTGCCCCCCCATATGTGTATCACGCCATTTTCATTGGCCATGCCCCATGTGGCATTTGGCCATACCCATTTTTTGGGCGCGTGCACACTGTACCTATAAGACATTTTTTCTACTTCTACCACTGGGCATATCCAGAATCACTGGAGGTGTTACAGCATGTAGTAACACTGAAAGTGGGTGTCTCAGTGCTTGCCCATTCAGACACATGCTAATGCTCTAGGGGAAGGCTGGTGTTAGCATTTGCATATTATCTCTACAGCAGTACCAACAACAGATGCAAGAGCAGATGCAGCAGCCACCTCTGGATCAGGCCCATAGTGCATTACAAGCAACTAGGCTCAATTTGAGGTACAGATCTAGCCCAACTCATCTATTCAGTGGCTATTCACATCCACAACTAGATTACTGCAGCAAGCTTCTCTGTGCACGGGCACATGCATATATTGGAAGGGATGCGGTTATGTTACCGGTGCTCCGGATCCCGGCGGTCAGCATGCCTGTGCCGGCACCGAGCACGTTAAAAATGCCTTCAGTTGGAATGTCGCTGCTTCATAGGGGACTTTAATTATCCAGACATAAATTGGGCCACCGAATCATGTAATACAGCTAGGGGCAAAAGGTTCTTAAATATGCTAAAGGATAACTACTTGATGCAAATAGTCGAGGAACCAACCAGATTATGAACTATATTGGACCTGTTACTAACTAACAACGTGGAGATAATAGCGAATACCGCAGTATGTGAGACCTTGGGTAACAGTGATCACATTCTACATTAGCATACAAAAGCAGCACTCTAAGGGTACAACTAAGACTCTTAACTTTAAAAAAGCAAATTTTAACATGCTGAAAAATGCACTAAAGGGCATAGATTGGGGGACTTTATTTCAGGACAAAAACACGGCCGAAGTGTGGGAGGTTTTTAAAACAATGCTTGACAAATATACCCAAAAGTGCATCTCCTTGGGCAGTAAAAGAAAGAGTTAAGGCAGAAATGGATAAAAAGAGGCGAACATTCAAAGCTTTCAAATCAGACGGGAAGGCAGAGTCATTCCACTACTACAAGTACTGTAATAAAAAAGGAAATCAGAGCAGCTAAAATAGAAAATGAAAAGCAAATCATTAAAGAGAGTAAAACTAACCCTAAAAAAATATTTAAGTACATAAATGGTAAGAGGCTAAAAAAAGAGAATATAGGGCCATTAAAAAATTAACTGGGATTCCTAATAAATGACGACAATGAAAAAGCTGAAATATTGAACACATTTTTCTCATCAGTGTTTACTAGAGAGGACCAGATTGTGGGATTAGTGAGTAACCATAACAATAGTATTAATAAAGGTCAATTGCTTAATACTTATGTGTCTGAGGAAGTAGTCCGGGAACGATTAAAAAAAATTAAGACTAAAAAATCTCCTGGTCCATTAGGTCTACATCCTAGGGTTCTGATGGAGCTAAATGCTGAAATAGCAAGGCCACTGTATCTGATTTTCACTGAGTCACTTAGATCAGGCATGGTACTAAAGGACTGGCGTATAGCGGATGTAGTCCCAATATTTAAAAAGGGTATTAAAATTCATCCTAGTAACTATAGACTGGTTAGTTTTACATCAATAGTGGGAAACTATTGGAAAGTATACTAAGGGACAGCATACAGGACTACTTTGAGAACTCCCATTCTATTAATAAGAACCAGCATGGTTTTGTGAGAAATAGGTCCTGCCAAACTAATTTGATTAGCTTCTATGAGATAGTAAGTGACAAATTCGACCAGGGTAACGCAATAGATGTGGTTTATATGGCTTTTGCAAAAGCTTTTGACACAGTACCTCACAGGAGGCTGATTTTGTACATGGGTGAGTAATTGGCTTGATAACAGGGAACAGCGAGTGGTGATTCATGGGATGTTTTCTACCTGGGCAAGTAATTAGTGGAATACCGCAGGGTTCTGTGCTGGGGCCACTATTATTTAATATATTTATTAATTATTTAGGAGAAGGACTAGAAAGCACAGTGTCAATTTTTGCAGACGATACTAAAATATGTAGGGTAATTAAGTCAGATGTGGATGTGGAGTCTCTTCTGAGCGATTTATTTAAACTGGAATTTTGGGCAATGAAATGGTGTATGAGGTTTAATGTGGAAAAATTTCAATTTATGCACTTTAGGGCGTAAGATTAAACATGCAACCTACCAATTAATTGGGGAAAAAATAGGGGAAACTGTATTAGAAAAGGATTTGGGGGTGTTCATTGATAGTAGATTTAGCAGCAACACACAATGTCAAAGTGCAGCAACAAAGGCAAATAAGGTCTTAGCATGCATTAAAAGGGGAATTGAGACAAGGGATGAGAGCGTAATCCTGCTACTGTACAAATCATTGTACGGCCGCATCTTGAGTATTGTGTACAGTTCTGGGCACCACACTATAAAAGAGACATATTAGAACTTGAAAAGGTTCAGACGCGAGCTACCAAATTGATTAAGGGGTTGGAGACACTGGACTATGAGGAGAGGCTAGCTAGGTTGGATATGTTTACACTAGTAATGAGACGACTAAGAGGAGATATGATTAAAATTTACAAATATATAAAGGGTCAATATGCAGAGCTATCATGTAAGTTGCTTAATAAGAGACCTCTACACAAAACGCATGGACACCTGCTTTGGCTTGAGGAGAGGAAATTTCGTACTCAGCGCAGGAAGGGATTCTTCACTGTAAGGGCAATTCAAATATGGAATACACTGCCAGAGAAGGTTGTAATGGCGGACACAGTAAATGCGTTTAAAAGTGGATTAGACAAATTCCTAACAGAAAAGATACAGTATACGAGGATATAGCCTTTTAACCTAAATAGAATAGGAAATGCAAAATAGCTCAGGTTGAACTCGATGGACTACTAGTCTTTTTTCAACCTCACCAACTACAGTATGTTACTATGTTATTATGTTCCAAGTAAGCATCACCGCTGCTTCTTAGGACACAGGTCGAAATGCTAATGCAGCAGGAGTCATCTGTTTACAATAGATGCTTCCTGCAGCATTACCACACAGAGCATTCGCTATTGCTTGCAAGGAAGCAGCAGCGATAGCTACTCCATTTCCATCTGAATGCCCCTCAATGAACATTAATGTGTTTAATTCTGCATATCAGAAGGTGCTAAACAATTTACTCATAGAGAAGTTGAAGTAGTGAACTCAGGGCCGTGCATCGCTATCGCTGGGGGGCATACACACGACAGATCCGTGCTTAAAATCTAAGCAATCTATTATTTATTATTATTACCAGTTATTTATATAGCGCATGCATATTCCGCAGTACTTTACAGAGAATATTTGGCCATTCACATCAGTCCCTGCCCCAGGGGAGCTTACATTCTATATTCCCTACCACATGTACACGCACACACATTCATGCTAGGGTTAATTTTGTTGGGAGCCAATTAACCTACCTGTATATTTTTGGATTGTGGGAGGAAACCGGAGTACCCGGAGGAAACCCACGCAAGCACGGGGAGAATATACAAACTCCACACAGTTAGGGTCATGGGTGGGAATCTAACCCTTGACGTCAGTGCTGTGAGGCAGTAATGCTAACCATTAGACCATCCGTACTGCCCTAATCTAGTCAGATTGCTTAGATTTTAAACACGGATCTCTCTGTGTGTACCCCCTTAAAGGTATTCAACAGATAAAGCTGTCCATTGATAGATCGCATCAATGAAGGGTCTGATACATTTGATCTGAATTAAGACGCATTCCTCAACCCCCCGAGGAAGTCTGCTTGATTTAGACGAAACATAGTGGGGCCTACATTGCTAACATTGCAATCATACTGTATGTGCTATCCAATAGCAATATGTTAAAGGAGTCTAATACCGGCGGAGCTTGGTTGGTGACATGACATGACTTACATCAGTAACTCTGTAGTCTAGTTAACCCAACCTATTGTGACTATAATGTCTTTTCACTGCGTCATGGCACAAAGAAGCATCAATAGGATGCTGTACAGTATGTTAACTCACAATTTAACATCCAGGTCCCCTCTAAACATCTTGGTCTATTCTCCAAACGTACCCAGTTAAAACTGTATTCACTGTGTCTGCTGTAGTGAGATGAGGGCAAAATGAACATGGGATTCCCCCATCTACACCACAGAGCACAAGCTGACTGGAAAACGAGTCTCTACTATGGTGCTTAGAGTACAAGCAGGCTAAGTATTTGGGACCCTCAAGATTAAGTAGGAACCAGCAGCATCCTAGCGACACAACAGAAGCAAGATACTGTATCTCTCAATGATACTTCTCTAAGCAACTTCTTCAACAGTACCTAGCAGCAAATGTGGGTAAGAAAAGGACTGGTATATTATGATTTATTGTTTTTGTAAACTGAGGAACTGTAAGGGGGTGGAGGGCACTCAACTGATCCTTGATGGTATTGCATTGTATAGTGCGTAAATATTGTAAATAATTACAGACATCATTTTTAGACTGTTACATTGTGTGCTGTGTAATATAAAAGTGTTGTACATTTGCTATTGTGTCTTTTCTTGTGCAATCTGGGAATCACAAGGTACCAGTACAGTGCTTTCTATAAACAGCCGCCTTTGTGAAGGCGGTAATGCACACATAAACAAGTATCAGCACACACACTTCAAGTGCATTGATTTACCGTGCAACAGAAATTGTAAAGCCATTTAAAAAATATAATATCACCGCACATCTGCATCCTATGTCAGTGGAGATTATCATAACAGACAAAGAGAAATAAAAAGTTATGTAGTTAGGGCTAATTGCAATGTTTCCTCTTCCTCTGATGTCTGATGAAAGATACACTTGTGTCTTTCTCTGCACCACCTTCCGATATGATATCCATGTTTGAGTTTACCACTAAACTCACACATTTTTAGATCTCAGATAATTAAATAGGATGCGGTATCATGCAAACTTGAATGTTTCCCGTAATCCCACAACCCACAATGGCCAGACTTGCATCCAGATGTTTTCGTAGACAAAACATAAAACTTGGCCAATGTAAAACCTTACCAAAAACTTTCCTAGAAATAGACCATTCTTATAAACGAGTTTTACAGAAGCTTGCATAGATCAGTAAGATCCGTGCATGCTTCTGTGTGTATAAGTTAATAAATAGTTGAAATTAAGGAAATAAAAAACACATGGGGTCCCCCCCCACAAAAAGCATAACCTGCCCTCTGCTCTTTAAGCCAGTCCTGGATCCAAAAAACAGGTGGAAAAATGTGCAAGGTCCCTCTGTAATTTAAAAACCAACACTGAGCTCTTGGGCCACTCCTGGTTCTAAATATATGCAGGAAAAAACGAGTAGGGGGCCCCTGTATTTTTGAACTAGCACTAAGCTCCACTAGCAGGGAGGTAATGCCACAGCATGGGAAACGCTTATATTGGTCCCAGGGAGGTAGAATTTCCATACCTAACTAGTATGCCCATGACAGGGTTTCCTGTGGTATTGGAGACCCCCCAATAAAGGGGTCCCCCATCCAGGCACCTAAGGCCTGGATTGAAGCCTGGGGCTATCCCCATCACCCTTGGGCTGTAGGTTCCAAGTTGATAGCATTCATGTTGGTTTTTGTAAAAATAATATTGTCTTTTACAGGAAGAGTGCAGGTCCCAGCAGGCCTCCCCCACATACTGATAGTTGGAGATCCACAAGTACAAGTTTGAGGAGCATTATGGGCCCGCTGGTACCTATAGTCTCCTTGTAAAAGAAGGGATATGGATGATAGATAGACAGTGAAAAGGCCTACAGTCAATAGGTCAAAACCAGATGGTTAACAGTTAATAGGTTCACAGGTACAAAATGTTAACAAGGTCAAAAGGTCAACATCAACATCAGGTTGACAGGTTCAAAAGGTCAACATGACAGTGGTCAACACACATATGGTTGACACATGTTACATGGATTTTTTTCATGTTTTTACAAGTTTTGCTGCGTTTCCTATCCATGTCACAAACTATTATCTTTAGTAACCTTGTGGTGAGTGAAGCAGAAAGAGCCACCACGCACAAAGTGTGGCAAGTGAAGCGAGCCTGCGAGGGGGGGATGTGTTTCTACTAAATTGGGTCATATATGGTTAAACATACAAAATAACACCTCCGCAAAAAAAAATATGTTGACCATTTTCATGTCAGCCTTTTGACCCTGTCAACCTTTTGTATCTGTCGACCTACTGACTGTCGACCATATGGTTCCGACCTATTGACTGAAGACTTTTTTACTGTCTACTGTCCAGTTGGCAAGACCAGTTGGACAGTAGACACAGTTTGGAGGTAAGTAGTAACTTACAGTATATAAGTGCTCTATGCTTCATGTTATATAGGACCTGTAGACATATGTTTTCAAACTTATATGTAGAGAACATACAGTGGAAGTGATTTACAGGCAGGCATAGTGCTCGATGCTTGCCCTCTACGCATGTGTCTGAGATATACTGTGCATTCATCCCGATATTTACCGCCAGGAGATGCATGCATTTTCTAGGGGTATTCTGGATGGTAACTGGGGAGATACTCTAGAGGTATTCTGGATGGTAACTGGGGAGATACAGTAGTTAACATTCGAGGGAATGCCGGCGTCAGACTCATTTGCACTGACACCAGCAGCTCTGTCCTTGCCATAGGCAGGTGCAATGTCCAAATGTGTGGCTGATGGTGCACCAATAGTACGTCTTTGTATGCATATTGGCATATTCAGGCCGCAGTTGGTCGGCAACTCAATAGGACACTCATCGACCATGGCATTAGTATAAACATGCAGTAGCTACTGCAACTGTGTCCAGTGCCAGATTAAGGCTGGTGGGGGCACAGGACAACAAAGGAGTGGGGTCCCCGCTACTGAAATTGCTGCCAAAGCCCTCCCACCCCAGTGCGATACACACACATTATACCTAGATCACCTGGGACAGCGCACCAGAGCAGCACACACTGGTGGCTCACAGCCAGTGTATCGCAGAATTTTCCTTCACTATCCCGTGAGACTGACTGTACACAGAGCTCCTCTGCGGCTGCTGTTAATGAAAAGCTGAGCCGCTGGAGGGAGACTGCTCAGATTGAAAAAGCAGTCTGTGGGGGCCCCGGGACAGCCGTCCCTGACACGTTTCCCTTAATCTGGCCCTGACTGTGTCTACCTCTGAATCACCACCAGTATTTTCTGTGAACACAGATATTTGCCAAATCAAGTGAAAATATAATATAATACAGTACAGCATTTTTTTGTCAAGAACATGTGCCTTAAATTGTTATGTTTTATACAACAGCAATTCTCACCAACTCCCTGTGCATTATCTTCTGTCTTTGCACATTAGTAATTTACATTTTTAGTGGTTTATGTATTTGCAACACTGAGGTGATCATGTGATTTACTGCAAAATTATTACACAGCGGAACCATTTTTTCAGATTTTTCTGAAACCCTACATCTTATTACATAATCAAAGCCAGCTGAGGGAAATGGAAAATATAGTATGCAATGTATTGCTTACCAAGGCCAATTCAGCATTTAGTTGTATTATTTAAATCACATCTCAACCATGTGTATCAGATACACAGAATCCAAATACGATTATAAGGTGAAATAAACATAGAATGAAAGGCAGATTTATTAAGTAACATGGAATAAATCTGTTTTTCCCCCAATTTTCTAAGATCTTATAATTATCCTCACATTGTTAGTACAGTATTGAGGGTTAGAGCTGGATAGATAAAATAGGAATTTAGGGGGTCATTCCGAGTTGTTCGCTCGTTATTTTTTTGTCGCAACGGAGCGAATAGTCGCTAATGCGCATGCGCAATGTCCGCAGTGCGACTGCGCCAAGTAAATTTGCTATGCAGTTAGGAATTTTACTCACGGCATTACAAGGTTTTTTCTTCGTTCTGGTGATCGTAATGTGATTGACAGGAAGTGGGTGTTTCTGGGCGGAAACTGGCCGTTTTATGGGAGTGTGTGAAAAAACGCTACCGTTTCTGGGAAAAACGCGGGAGTGGCTGGAGAAACGGAGGAGTGTCTGGGCGAACGCTGGGTGTGTTTGTGACGTCAAACCAGGAACGACAAGCACTGAACTGATCGCAGATGCCGAGTAAGTCTGGAGCTACTCAGAAACTGCTAAGAAGTGTCTATTCGCAATTCTGCTAATCTTTCGTTCGCAATTTTAATATGCTAAGATTCACTCCCAGTAGGCGGCGGCTTAGCGTGTGCAAAGCTGCTAAAAGCAGCTTGCGAGCGAACAACTCGGAATGACCACCTTAATACCTACTGGTAATTCCTTTTCTCGTAGTCCATAGGGGATACTGGGATGGTATCAGTACCATGGGGTATAGATTGGGTCCATTGGAGCTTGGCACTTTAATAAATCTTCAGTGTGTGCTGGCTCCTCCCCTCTATGCCCCTCCTGCAGACTCAGTCTAGGAAAACTGTGCCCTAGAAGATGGACATACTTTGAGAGAAGTTAAATAGGCAACAACAGCGGTGAGGTAACAAACTAACACACAACAGTAACAAAGTATAGCAACGGTAACCAGAACAGGAACAGGGACAGCAACAGCAGACCCAACCAAGAAAAACGTACAAACTGGTAAGCAGGTAACACGAAACACTGAGGTGGGTGTCCAGTATCCCCTATGGGGTACGAGAAAAGGAATTACCGGTAGGTATTAAATTCCTATTTTCTCTAATGTCCTAGGGGATACTGGGATGATATCAGTACCATGGGGATGTCCAAAAGCTCCCAGAACGGGTGGAAGAGTGCTGAGACCCCTGCAAAACTGCTTGACCAAGTTGAAGGTCCTCACCGGCCAAGGTATCAGACTTATAGAACTTCACAGATGTGTTTGAACTAGACCAAGTAGCAGCTCGGCACAACTGTAAGGTCGAGACGCCATGGGCATCCACCCAGGAAAAACCCACTGACCTTGTAGAGTGGGCCGGAATAGAACTCGGCAGTGGCAATGCTGCCGAAGAATAAGCCTGTTGGATAGTCAACCTAAGCCATCGAGCAATGGACTGCTTGGAGGCAGGACACCCAATCTTGGTAGCGTCGTAAAGGACAAAGAGGGAGTCAGACTTCCTGTGATGAGCTGTCTTTTTGATGTAAATCCTCAAACTAATGAACCACGTCCAATTACTTTTGACAACCGAGGTGTCCAACATCACCGGAACCACTATTGGTTGATTAATGTGAAAGTCCGACACCACTTTCAGCAAAAACTGTGGGCGAGTCCTGAGCTCTGCCCTATCCTCGTGAAATATCAAATAAGGGCTCTTACAGGATAAAGCCCCCAATTCCTACACACACCTCGCAGAGGCCAATACTAGCAATATGACAGTCTTCCAAGTGAGATATTTCAAGTTCACCCTGTGTAAAGTTTATATCCAGCCCGATTGGAGAAAGGTCAGGACCACAGTGAGATCCCATGGAGCCGTGGGAGGGACAAAGAGTGGTTGAATGCAAAGGACACCCTTTAGCCAGTTGTCCTTGGAAGAATATGGGTAGAGACGAAATCTGAACTTTGATGGAGCCTAACCATAGGCCCATATCCACGCCTGCTTGCAGGAAGAGCAGAAAACCGCCAAAAATTAAAATTTCACAGTAATATATTTTCTACCCTCACACCAAGAAACATATTTCTACCAGATATGGTGGTAATAATTCGACGTGACCCAGTGGCGTAAGTTTGTCCCAGTTGCCCGGTGGCAAGAAAAATATTGGTCCCCCCCTATGTATATATATATATATACACACACACACACACACACACACACACACACACACACACACACACACACACACACACACACACACATTTGCTCCTGCATAGTAAGCCTGCAGATTCTAACTACATGAAGCTACTACAAAACCATTGCATCTAGGCAGATCTATGTAGGGGTCCAGCCACACACTACATAGATCTGCCCAGTCACTCACAATGCTGATTATTTCTCTGACAATTAATTTGCAAGTGTCATATCCAGGATTAGAACCCACAACCTATAACACTGGAAGCATACTGATGGAGATATCTGCTCTTGCATAGGAAGTATGAGAATTCTAACTATATGAAGTTACTTGTAATTGTCAGAGAAATAACTTCATATAGTTAGAATTCTCATGCTTCCTTTATAGGAGCAAATTGCTTCATCAGTAAGTTGTCTGCTTCCAGTGTATCTATAATAAAGAGGGTATGATTTGTAATGTGTAGTGACTAGTGGGGGAGTCTGCTACGGAAGAGATACTGGCTGCTGTCAATGAACTTAATTGATTAATGTCGCTGAACACATGGAACAGGAGGAGAGGTGCCCCCCTTCAAAGCAGGAGCCCGGCGGCAGCTGACTCCGTTGCCTCCCAGAGCTCTGCCTCTGACGTGACCACCTTTCAGGCTCGTACCATAGTCGAGATAACCCTGGACGGAAGACTCTTTTTGGCTAGAATCTCCCTCTCAACTTCCAAGCCATAAAACGTAGCCGTAGTAAATCTGAATAGACGAACGGCCCTTGTTGAAGAAGATCCTTGAGAAGCAGTAGAGGTCAGAGCTCTGCGAGATACATGGTCAGGAGAACCACATACCAGGCCCGGCGAGGCCAGTCCAGGGCAATTAGAATTGCTTAAACATTTTCCCTTTTGAGTCTTTGAGAACTCTGGGATTGAGAGGAATTGGAGGGAACATGGTATTAGATGAACTGATAAATCCACGGCACCATCAGAGCATCCACCGCTGCAGCCTGTGGATCACTTGTTTTGGAACAATAGCAATGCAGCTTCTTGTTGAGATGAGAAGCCATCATGTCCATCAGTGGGCAGCCCCACTGTTGAACCAGCTGTTGAAACACCTGGGGTAAAGACCCATTCCCTCGGATGGAGGTTGTGCCTGCTGAGGAAGTCTGCTTCCCAGTTGTCCACTCACGGAAGGAATATGGCCGATATGGCCCGTGCGTTGGGTTGCACCCAAAGAAGTATCCTTGACACCTCTCACATTGCAGCCCTGCTTTTTGTTCCTCGTCGGTTTATTTACGCCACCGCCGTGGCGTTGTCCAACCGTTACCTGTATGGCCTGATGTTGGAGGAGAGAGGAGGCCTGTAAAAGGGCATTTTTAATCGCCATGAGTTCCAGAACATTTATCAGAAGAGAAGACTCCTGACTCGACCACCTCCCTTTGGAACTGAGCCCCTTGGGTCACAGCACCCCAACCACGGAGGCTCGCATCCGTTGTCAACAGAATCCAAGACTGGGTTCCAAAACTCCAACCCTCCATGAGGTGAGAGACTTGTAGCCACCATAACAGGAAGATCCTTGATTTGGCGACAGGGATATTCTCTGGTGCATGTGCAGGTGAGACCCTGACCATTTGTCCAGCAGATCCAGCTGGAACGAATGGGCATGTAACCTGCCATACTGGATTGCCTCGTAGGAGGCCACCATCTTGCCTAGGAGCTGGATGTAAAGGTGCACCAAGATCTTGCGGGCCCTGAGCACAGAGCGGACTATAGCCTGACTTGTCATGGCTTTGTCCATAGGGAAGAATACTTTCTGAGACACCGTGTCCAGTATCATCCCCAGGAATTGAAGCCTCTGCGACGGCTCCAGGTGTGATTTTTTGAAATTTAGGATCCATCTATGGTCCGTAAGAAGACGTGTAGTCAAGTTGAAGCTTTGTAATAGACCTTCCCTGGACACCACCTTTATGAGGAGATCGTCCAAGTAAGGTACTATGTTCACTCCAATCATGCAGAGTTGCATCATCATTTCTGCCATAACTTTTGTGAACACCCTCAGAGCCATGGAGAGGTCAAAGGGCAAGGCCTGGAACTGGAAGTGGCAGTCCTGTATTGAGAATCTGAGATAAGCTTGATGAGGGGGTCATATCGGGATGTGCAGATATGCATCCTTGATATCCAGGGATACCAGGAATTCCCCTTCTTCCAGGCCCGAAACCACTGCTTTTAGAGATTCCATCTTGACCTTGAACACACGTAGATACGGGTTCAGAGATTTGAGGTTCAAGACTGGCCTTACTGAACCGTTCGGTTTCGGTACCACAAACAGGCTTCAATAATATCCTTTGCTTCTGAGTAGAGGATGGTCTTGAACAATCACCTGTGTGTGGAGAAGTTTTTGAATGGCGTCCTGCAAGGTAACTCTTGCTACAGGTGAAGCTGGTAAGCCTGACCTGAAGAATATGTGAGAATTGATTGCTTGAAATTCCAACCGGTAGCCCTGGGATATGAGGTCCGTCACCAAAGAGTCCCATACCTGGGCGAAATATTGCAGTTGAGCACCCACCTGAAAGTCCCCCTGCAGCTGGGGCCAACCGTCAAGCGGAGGTCTTTGTGGAAGAAGATCGTGAAGTCTGGTCCAGTGATCCAGCAGCCGCTGGTCTGCGAGATTTAACTCTATTTCCTCTAGCTGCATTTGAGGCACCCCTGGCCTTGCCTCTAAACCTGGCCACACAAAAGGACTGTAGAGAGGGACCGGGATAAGGATGCCTAGCCAGAGGTGCAGCAGACTGCAGTTAGGTGGACTTACCTGCCATTGCCTCAGAGATCCACTTGTTTAGTCCCTCACCAAACAAGGCATCCCGCGTGAAGGGAAGATTCTCCACGCCTTTTTTAGAATCAGCATCCGCTGTCCATTGTTGCAACCACAGAGCTCTGTGGGTGGAGACCGCCATAGCCGTGGAACGGGCATTAATGAGGCCTATCTCCTTGATTGCCTCACTCATGAAGTTAGAAGCATCCTGTATATGTTGCAGTAGTCAGGATCTCATCCTGAGGCATAGTGTCAAACCCCCCAATTACATTCCCAGACCATTTGACCATGGCCCTTGTGATCCAACCACAAGCAATGGTGGGCCTCTGTGCGACTCCTACTGCAGTGTAAATGGATTTGAGTGTAGTCTCAATTTTACAGTCAGCAGGGTCTTTAAAGCAGATAGCACCAGGTACAGGCATCACAATCTTACGTGACAACCTGGACACTGATGTACCCACAATCGGAGGGTTTTCCCACACCTTCCTATCCTCAGGGTGGAAAGGGAAGGAATTCAGCAACCGCTTAGGGGTTTGAAATTATTTGCCAGTATTAACCCACGCCTTTTTAAAAAGTGTGTTTAATTCCTTGGAGACAGGAAAAGTGGCAGTAGATTTAGGTTTTACATTAAAAACAACTCTTCATTGGGTTCAGTCTCTTTATCTAGTATATTGAGGACTTCCCTAATAGAATATATTAGGGCTTCCACACCCTGAGACAGAGTATTGTCACCAGTGTCTACGTCCACTTCACCCTCTTCCAAATCTGCCATTTCATTTTCAGAGTCCGATTGGAGTACATGTGGAAGTGTGCGTTTATGTTAGACCAGCAGTGTGGCTGAGGAGATGGTCTGCGGTCAGCAGGATTGACTAAAAAAATCATCCTCAGATTTTTTAAGCATTTGTCTTTCCAGTCTGCCAGCAGCCAATTCAGAATTAATATTAGATATCATTCCCTTAAATGAATATAGCCATTCTGGCTGCTGAGTATTGCTTCCCTGAGAAGGGGGAGAGTACTGATTACATAACAGAAATCCCCCTGGAGAAGGGGAAAACTTTGTGTTACAGGATGGACACACAGCCTTTTTGCCAGACATGCTGATATAACAGAACACACACACACACACACACACACACACACACACACACACGTAGTGAAATAACACAGAACCCCAGACAGCCTGAATGGAGTGATATAGAGAGGGATGAGACTAGCACATAATGCCACAACAGCTAAAGCAGCGCTTTGCTGGGCATAAACCAGAGCCTTAGATAAGGCAACTAGTTTTTTTGACAATATATATGCTCCCTTCTTCTATAAATCCCCCTGATACCAGTACAAGGTGACATTTGGAGGCTCCCTGGTGGAGCAGTGCTTCCCTACATGCAGCCTTGAATCTAAAGCAGCAGGAAATGGCGCCTCTGAGCCGCTGGTTCCGCTCTTTATGAAGCCCTGCCTCCGTAATGGCGTGCGGTCCCTGTGTGTGATTATACTGGCACTTAATGCAAAATTTCAGAAAACGGGGTAAAAACCCCTTCCTGTACCAGCGCCATTGTTGGTGTTCACAGCAGGCACCGCAGCCCGAAGCCAAGTGCCCGCCTCACCCTTATGCTGCCACTGTAACCGAGGACCCACTAAGCGAGGCCCCAGTGTCTGTACTCACCTCACCAGCATCTTCAGTATCTGTTAGGGGTGGCGGCATGCTGTCGGCGTGCGCGCACATCTTGGGGGTAATGCAAAACAGCACCTCAGGAGCTTTGTCCTGTCAGCAGAGATCCGGACCATTAACCCTATAAGATGTTAGTTCGGTCTCTCCCCCAAGTCCACGATGCAGGCAGACCGGTGCCAGCCAGTGCTGCCTGAAAATAACAAACAAAAATAAATTATTGAAGAAAACAATCTGGAGCTCCAGAGAATGCACCCAGCTTCTTGGGCACAGTTTTCTAAACTGAGTCTGCAGGAGGGGCATAAAGGGGAGGAGCCAACACACATTAAAGATTTCTTAAAGTGCCAGGCTCCAATGCACCCAATCTATGCCCCATGGTACTGATACCATCCCAGTATCCCCTAGGACGTTAGAGAATAAAGGCAATACAAAATCTAATACAACATGGTGTCAGCATACAAGGCCTGATATAGATAGGGGAAGTGGTTACAATACCGCTAGTTGGGATCCCGGCGGTCACAGTGACACCGTCGGAATCCTGACTAGTGGTGAAATGCTGCAGCCGGAATACCGGCGCCACAGTCTATTCTCCCTCTATGGGTGTCTACGACACCCATAGAGGGAGAATATATGGACCAGATTCATCATCGCTTGGAAAGTGATAAAATGGAGAGTGAAAAAGTACCAGTCAATCAGCTCCTAACTGCCATATTTCAAACACAGCCTGTCACCCTGATACTTATTTTAGTGTTGTCTGTTGATGCAACTATGTTTATATACCCTGTATTTGTCCTATATTGTATTGAATTGTAAGTCACTGTTTTCTTGTCTTTGCTTATTTGTTTATGTACTCTGTAATTGGGTTCTGGGGATCCCTTGTGGCACCATATAAATAAAGGATAATAATAATAATAACATGACCCAATCTCCATAATACATGCATACAATGAAATAGTCCATAAGTCCCTTGCAGGGATTAAAATGCTAGTTCCCACACAAAACAGGAAACTCCACATTAAAATGCACTTTCTCCACCATTTATTCTCATCAAAATAATTTAGTGTAGTAAAGTGAAACCTCTTATTCTGCATGTGGGTATAATAAAAGGCCTGCTCAGGTTCCTAAATTGCTTTCAGATAAGAACCCTCATGGTTTGTCCACATCTTTCCATGAGCCTGTGAGCCCACACAGCCATCACCCTCTTGACCTACAAATCTATGTCCTTTCCTTTAAAATGGAACTTTAAAATACTTTAACAAACGTAGCTGCATTATGTTACAAAACTGGATTTTGCCCTTTTGTAAATTAATGATATTAGTTTTAGAGATGATTACCTTAAATCCGAACTGCTCCAAACTTGGGGAAAATCCTAGTCCTGGCTCTGGTTTTCCCGCCAGGCTTGGATTTTAAATTGAGGCTGAACATCATACTCCCGGCATCAGATTCTCATGGGTTTTGGATTCCATATAAAGGAGCTCCGGCCAGGACTCAGAGCCATTTCACTCTAGTCACGCTGCTGTATGCTGCGCTCTGTTCTGCGGTGTCCATCCAAGTGGCTGTGCGGAATACAAATGCTGTCACTGTGTCCATAAGGGGCTGTGCTGCTATCACTGTATTCATCTAAGCGGCTGTGCTGCTGTCACTGTGTCCATCTAAGTGGCTGTGCTGTAACTGTATCATCTGAGGGGTTGTGCTGCTGTCACTGTGTCCATGTTAGTGGCTGTGCTGTCCCCGTGTCCATCTAAGTGGCTGTGCTGTGCCGTGTCCAGCCACGAGTTTTGTCCAGTCCCCTTAGTCTAATTCCATCACAGTAAAAATAATAAATGTTTAAAACATAAAAATTGATTTTGTACTATGCACTGCACCCCATTACACTGTAGTGCCCCAGTGCGTGTGCTAAAAGTGGTCTCACTCCACACAGTGTAAAGCGCGGTTCCAGTAAAAAAAAATATATATATACGTATATATATATATATATATTTGTTGTATGATTTGTTTGTACTGTTCTGCACACTGCACCCCATTATGCTGTACCCCAGTGCGTGTTCGTAAAAGCGGTCCTTCTCCCCACAGTGGAATAAATTTACTAAAGCTTCTAAAAATGAAAAGAGGTGATGTTGCCCATAGCAACCAATCAGATTCTGTCTATCGTTTCTCTATTGCATCCTAGAAAATGATAGACAGAATCTCATTGGTTGCCATTTGCAAAATCACTTCTTTTCATATTTAGAAGCTTTAGCAAATTTACCCCTGTGTGAGCTGAGCTGCCAGTTAAAAAATGGATAACATTTTTTTACAGAAGAGCAGGAGCAGCACCAAAATACTATCACTACAGCTGCTGTAACCAGTCAAGATGACAATATTAGTATTTCAATGTCATCTAAAGCCGATGCTCAAGGGCTTAGAGGGTTTAAAAAAATCAAGGCATTTGAAATAAAAAACAACAACAATATTTTACTGGGGCAAAGACAAAAACTAAAACACCTCTATTAGAGGGAAAGTTTAGTGCAGAAAAAGAAAAACATAAAATTGTCAACATGCCATTTACCACATGCAGTGGAAAGGAAAGGCTTTATTTATGATTGATGGTTCTGAAACTGTCAGTGAGGCATCTTCTTCTACTTCTCATGATGACTCAAGACCTTTTCACTTAGAGTCTAGAAGAGGTGTAAGAAAAACACTAATGCAGTAGAACAAACTATGTGTTGAGGAACCGTCACACATCCTTAAGGAGAGTCTAGGGGTATCCACGTTAGCTATGTGTGAGTCTGACATTTCTCACACTGTCCTCATAGAGAAGTATCTTTCGCCTCCGTCCACCATTTCTGCACCATTTGGACATGTGGGGAGCAGTACAAGTAAAGATGGTGATGAGGATGTAATAGAAATTGAGGATGCTTGTGTGGAAGTGGAACAGGATGAGGTGTGTACTGTACTTCTACTATATGACACTATAGATAAAAATGTTGATGATGTTGTATGTATAAGTCAGTCACCAGTGGACATTGATAAAAAGAAAGCCATTGTGATTCCTGAGACAAAAGAAGAAGAAAAAAAGCCACCTCTTGGTTGTGGAATTGTTTTACCCAAATCCTGAAAACATTTGTAAAGGCATTTGCTCCATTTGTTAGGCCAAAGTTAGCAGAGGTAGAGACGTTAGTCATCTATGCACCTCCTCTATGTTACGTAATTTGCAGCGAGTTCAAGAAATTAATTTTACATGATGATAATGTAAATAACACCCTCATCATCAATCTCCTGTGAAAGGATGTAGTCTTTCAAAAAATAGTTTTGTGGGGGCCCAAACAAACAAAGCATTTCAGTCACAAAAGTGTCAGTCTCTGTCGCTGAAGTGCTTGGTTTGTTTATATGTGCATGTCCTTTTTAATATCAAACATAAAAGAGGGTGGGAGGACTCAAGGACAATTCCATTTGGCACCACTTTTCTTTTCAAAATGGCTATAATTTTGCGGGGCATTAGGCATGGTCTTTTTGTATAAATATTTTTATTGGTTATAGCCCTATTATGATTATGGGCTGAATTGCTCTTTTTAATTGTTCAACTTGTGTATGTTGAGTTCATCGATATGGATAATGTGGACTATACAGTTGCATACCATAATCAATTAATCAATCAATCAATCAATCAATCAATCTTTTTTTAATTCTTCTATTATAGTCTTATAGTCTTGCTGCTAGGCCTCACCTTATTGTCACTTAGCTTACTCAGGCAGCTAGCTTAGTGCAGCTTTTTGGCCTAACCTGGATGAAAGCAATATTGTGAGCTGTGAATTGGTTAATATTGAGTGGAAATGACTGAAAATTAATGTTATTGAAGTAATAACACTCTATTCTAGGAACAATAAAAGGCCCAAATTATGTGATTTTACTTTTGTCAATTTTTAAAAAAAATGCAAACCTAAAGTATGACATTTTCGCAAAACTAAAAGTGCATGACAACTTAGAGCCAAAACCTAAACCAGCAAAAATTGTCAATTGCACCACTCTAATTAGTTTGTGCTGTCATGAAAGTGAAAAGTTATTTTACTGAAAGCTTTTAAAGTATGTGGTTGTTTAGTTGAATAAAAAGACTTTGCGGACCCTTTTTTAAACAAACATGTACAAATATGTTCAATTTTCCAGCACTTTTAAATGTTTTGTACCACAAAGTGAAATCTTGTTTTTGCATTAGTGAGTAAAATCAGGCACATTCTAGCACTTTCCCATCACTATACTTGAAATACTGAAATTCACCCATGTAATCAGTTCTGCCCAACATTGAGAACCAAAAAGTGCCCTTGCTGCAGTAATCTGTGCATTAGCCATCATTTATGGAGCTCAATGGTGTTGTTCTACATGGTTTGCTACATGGTTTGCCAAGTGCCCTCCGAATTGCATGGATATTTGAAGTCTCTGCATAGAAGTGAACCTGAAATCTGCAAAAGTATAAATGTGATGTGAGAATGCAACGTCTGTCTTGGAACCATTGTTTTATTAAATCAATCTTTCACATTTTTCTTTGTTTTTCTTCTAAAAAATAAACTTTTTTTTTTACAGTAGTAAAGATGCACATAGAAATGTACTTCTCTGCAGTACACCATTAGAAGGTGTTATATGCGCTGCATTAATAGTGCAAAGAATGACTTGATCTCTGCCACTTCTCAGCTGGTACAAAAGTCATGTACAGTTTAACAGTGAATCATGAGAGGCATACAGCTCGGTATATGTTTGGGAATACGCTATTTCCATGTACACATTTCTTTTGAGTGATTTACACTTCTTAACCTCCAGTTCTACATTAACCTGTTTAGGAGCCATTCAGCTATTAGTCATGTTCCGCCATACAGCACAAAGCCTCCTCATTTTCTTACACACCGCTAGGTGATCAAGATAATGTCTCCACTATTATGCATGATCTGCATTTGCATGCACCGACCATTACAGCAGTTTGCCTACATGAGAACTTCCAGCACCAGTATATATAAATACATTATCCTGTGGCTTGTTACCATGTACTTGCAGAGTTGTAGTTTAATAACAGCTGGGAAGCTGCCATCACTGATGAACCCAAACACAAGTCCAAGGACCACTAAGTTGTTTATTCAAAGCTTTGTATGTGTTGCCTCAGTGCTTCCATGCCACACACATTCCCTCTTTCCAATCACTGTACCAAACCTCCTGTTTTATTAATGATCTCATATTTTAGCAAGCAAAAGATTCCTATATTTTGCATCCACAACACAGACATTAATCATTTCAAGTGGAACGCCATCTTTCCCGATGGCCAGTTCATTGAGAGACGAGCCAATCCACTATTAATATGCTCAGTTGTTTTAGGAAACCACTGTGGAAGGACTAAAAAATAATCCAGGAATATTTAAAATTTTAAAACAGCCGACAACATTCTCAATCACTATAAATAGCACCCGGTTGATTTAGCACCAGCGGAGATCATACATTTTAATGCCTGACTATATCACAGGCATTTCTTCAGCATGTTATTTTTACCTCCGCACAGTTTGAATTTTGATTAATTTTAGAACTACGAAATAAGGAATCAGTGAACAACTGCGTGCCAAAATACTGCCATGTCATACAACTTGGATGGACTGGCTCCGAGGATTTATGAGTTGGTTTTTCCAGTCTTTTGCTTTACTTTACATGAGACCGTCTCAGTTTCATGTTCCCTTCATCTATACAGATGCTCAGTTCTTTGATTCCCAGACCACTAAACTATGCAGTGATCAACTTGAGTTTTAAACTCTTGTGTACACTGTATTCCCTGCTGTTCAACCATTTTTATATTGTATCTTATACAATGGAAAACAACGCATTTCAGGGTGGAACTGACCACTTCCTCTTGCATGAGGTAATAGTCTGTTGCGCTGATAAATGAGTTGCAGAGGCCCAAGGACTTTCTTTAATCAACATTTTTTTATTGCCTTTGTTGTTTTAAAGTATGTACTGTGCTATTATATACTGCATATTTTATTAGTTCAAAAACATTTTAAAACATATGTTTTTATATATTTGCTGTGTATTGTTCATTATTATTTTTTTCACTGCGTTTGAGACTAATATCCAAATTATAATTTACTACTGTATACATTTTTGTACACCATTGATTTCTGGGAGTAAAGATCCCAGACATCTGTGCTTCTATCATTTGATTTAATAAAATACATTTATTTCACTAACCAATTGGCTGAGATTTTCTATACATTTCTCATAATCATACTGCATGAGTACTGTATACAGGAATAATTCTGACTGCAACTAGAGTCCACACAATTTTTATTAAGCTCAAATATAGTTGGTCTAGCTGGTTTCTCCTACTATTTTTAAAGAAAATATATGTCATAGCCAGTGCTGGAAAACACCCACACAAACCTGTCTATAATTCTGGATGCCTGGTTCCAACTGTGAAACATGAAGGTAGATCTTTGATTTGGGTATTAATATCTAGACATTCTGCTGGTCCTATAATTATTCATAAGGACCTATTAACTGTGACTACATGGCTATTTTAGTCAACCAGGTGCATGTTATGGTCCAGATGTTGTGTCCCAACAATGATGGAATTTTTCAGGATGACTATGCCCCATGCAAACATCCAGACATGATCAGGCTTGAATTGAGAAGTACGGAGAAGAACTTCAGCATCATTTCTGGACAGGAAAATCATCAGACTTAATGAAATCATTTGGTGAGTTTTAGAGTACAGTGAGAAGCAGATTCTCTCCTCCATCATCTCTCAAGCAAGTTAAAAAATTGCTATTCATGCATAATTGCTTAACTATCTACTAGATACTGTTCAGAATTTTTATGAGCTTATTCCAAGATGAATAGAAGCTGAATAACAAATACAAATTGTGAGCCAACTCCATATAAGTAAAGAAATGTGTCTTTTCCTGTTTCCTCTTTTTGACCACCCCCTTGATTTGCTCAGTTATCCTTTTGTTAAGAGACATGGGGGGTCATTCCGACTTGATCGTAGCTGTGTTAAATTTAGCACAGCTACGATCAGGAACACAGACATGCGGGGGGATGCCCAGCACAGTGCTAGCCCGCCCCGCATGTCAGTCCCTGCCCCGTCGCTGAAGTACAAAAGCATCGCACAGCGGCGATGCTTATGTACTTCAGGAGTAGCTTCTGGCCAGCGCTGCTTTTGCGTGCTGGCCGGGAGCTACTCGTCGCTGCCCGGCTCGCAGCGGCTGCGTATGACGTCACGCAGCCGCTGCAGCCCGCCCCCCGCACGGTCCGGCCATGCCTGCGTTGGCCGGACCATGTCCACAAAACGGCGGCCAAACGCTGCCATACCGCCCCCTCCCGCCCAGCGACCGCCTCTGCCTGTCAATCAGGCAGAGGCAATCGCTAGGCAACGACGGCCGTCGGCTGTCAGCCATGCGCCGCTATACTGAGGCACCGGCGCATGCGCAGTTCTGACCTGATCGCTGCGAAGAATTGCAACGAGCGTTCAGGTCAGAATCACCCCCATGATGAGCCTATTTGAGAGAAGTTTTGGTGTTAATGTTTAGCTGTGTATGGCTGGGTACACAATAGAAAGACATGTCATTGGACCCACCATCGCGCTGACAGAGCGTCCGATTCAGGTAAGTATACACACTTACTGATCGGCCGCTTGATATGCTGGGAGGACATTTTAATTTGCCCACCCAACTGTGACGTCAGCCACTACACACAACCAGATGCAACAATATATGTTTAGCTATATCATCCATCGGCTGGGCTGCACAGCTGACGAAATATGTCTGTTAATGACATTATTGGCTGACATATTGAGTGTACACACCTGCTGACAGGCTCGCGATATATTGTCTGCTCGCTCGAAAGGCCGATATATTGGCTACTGTGTACCCAGCTTAAGACATGAATAATGCAGTTCTACCTTCTACTCCATGATAGCATAATCTATAAGATGAATGCAGGTCTATGCACATGTTGACTCTGCCCTACAAAATTAGACACATCTGCATCATATGCTGTATATACTGTACTGTAAGTCATGGTATTTAAATGACTCTAGTAGGAGTCATATTTCCAAATATCTACATATGGGTATGTGAGTGTGTGGTGTCAATACAATTGTCAAGGCTGTGGGAAGAGAAATTCAAGTAGTATTTAAAGCTTTACAATTCCATTATGAGAATTTTATTAATTTCAAGTTTCATTGGTCTGATTGAAAAGTAATGAGACTGCCTTTGTTTTTCTGTCCCATAGGTAAATGTGGCAACGCTACTGTATGCTGGTTATTGTCAAGCTCATACACGGATGTGTGTGAACCTGCAGTTGGACTGCCATCAGAGGCTGGCTAGCAAGGGAGGGCAGGGTGCCATCTGTCCCCTGGGCCAGTAAAATTTAGGTGATCCAGGGCCACCTGGCTGAGGGAGGAAAACTCCGGTCCTCCTGCTTTCGACTGCTGTGAGTTATAACGTTTAATCCCCCTGCCTGGCTGCTGAACAGCAGGGGCTAGCAGAAAAGGGCTGCCCCCATAGCAGGCGATAAGAAAATGGCCACCGCTGACCAATGGGAAGCCGGGTGTCCTTAACCAGGACCCTAGGCGCTGGAGGGTAGATAAAGGGGTCAAGGCTTATTGGAGGAGTTGTACTGCAGCTAGAGTGTGCACAGGGAAGGGGCAGCAGAGGTCAGTACAGTGACAAGCAGTCTAGAATAGTGCTATGTGAACTCCCTGCATAAAGAGTGAACTTCTGGGCCAGCTTCACCTCTAGAGAGATTCTATTAGGAGTCAGTAGCTGTCTGCAAATAAAAGCATAAAACTAGTACACTGTGATAAAGCTAAATATTTATCTTATATAATACCCTTTATGAGGTCTAAGAACACTGTACGCTATCTACGTATGAAGTACCGTAAGGGTACGCACGTTGCGTAACAATCGCTTAGCCGTAGTCGAGACGCTCAAGCGTCACGTTCGCTCACGGCCAAGAGATCACAGGCAGGCACGCTATTGGCTGCTGACTAACTTAATGATTCGCTATAGCGTAGCGGACGCTCGGGACCACGAGGAGATCACCAGCGGCGCTGACACTCACAATGTTAAACCTTTGTATCTAAACCATAAACAGTGTATTGTGCAGTAAAACCTTAGTGTAATGATAGAGTGTAAATGCAACACAGTATAACCTTATTACCTTTAAAGCTGTTCTAGCGTCACCAACGCTCTGAGAATACTTAACACTATAAGAAATACACAGATACCGTGCTCAGGGTCCAACGCCTAATATATATATTATGAATGATATACTTGCAAAAGAATTAATACAAATACAAATCATACACTACAATATAACATAGACTACCTAACCAGATAACTACACAGGAAATACAATACAATTACTATTTAAGGGAAAATAAGAGAGAAAGAGGAGAAGAGAGAGAGAGAGAGAAATTGGCCCACAATAACAAGAAGATCAATATAGTTGCGGAGAAAACTTACGCACAAGGGAAACGATCGCATGCGCCTCTGGACATCCAGCTCCCGATTTTCAGCAATGATAACCGTTGAAGAGTGAGAGCTGGATGTGATCGGCCTGTCTATTTATGCCCCACACACAATGCAATTCAATGGTCCCTACAATCTCATTGTTCATTGGACACAGGAATTCGGCTTCGCATTATAACAAAAGGTCATAGGTTGATTCATACAGGTGGGCTGTAACTGCTTCCAACTGTTCAGGTGGGTGGGATACTGGGTTTCCCGCCGCATGACTAAATAAGAACAAATAATAGTAAATGGACATAAACTTCTTATGTCCATAACTATTCGCACGAGCGATTAATCCGCTCCAAACCAACACCGGAATATTGCTATTTAAATACTCTTCCGATGGGTACCAAACACCACTGTATGACCCCTGTTAGACCCTTCGTACAATACAAAGAGGGATCTCTCTGTTCAGGAACATGCTATGTTAACTAAACTTTCAGAATCTATCAAAGGGACCATGATCTACAAAATACATTATATAGTGAAAATATGTCACGATTGAGTCGCACGCTACGATCACATAAACTCTACCGTAAATACGCATACCGTGCGCCTGCGGGTGCCCGCGACTGTGAGTATGCGCACGTACGGGAGAGCGTACGCATGCGCAGCACGGACCTGTGTGAGGTGCAAATATGGTAGTGTGCATAGAGATATTTTTCTGACTTTGACAGTCCACCCTTTGGCAGTCAACAATAACTGCCACCTTCTAAAACATTTCAAAAAGAGAAAAATATATTTCAGGGGTTAATACATTTCCATGGTTGGGTAAGGGAGGAGAGAGGAGAAGGTGTGAAGAGGGTATGACCTAGTGAGATAGCAGAAGCATGTGTGTATGAGTCCATGTTTGGGGGGTCATGTATCATCGTGCCGTACGTGTGGTACATCAAGCTTCGAGGTATTGCGAAGTATACATTTGAATTCCTTTTTATCCCGTGGTACGGGTCTGTGGATGGGCTGTCAAACTTTACCGAGCTCTTTTCGGCTTTGGTTGTAACAAAATGGGGGAGCTCATTTTAGTTGATGATACATGAATGGGGGAGATATGTGATTGCTGATATCTGTGCCTGTATTCCCTATCGACTATGTGTGTCATTACCTGAGGGTTGTAGAAATGAAGAAAAGACATAATTACGGTAAATGCGGTGGTATTCTATGTCAGGTAAATGTACATTCGTCGATTGAGGTCTTGTTTGGTGTCTGTTGAATGCAGTCTTCTTTGTGCTTTTGCCCATAAGGTGCGAGCAAAAGCTGTCAATGTCCATAGATTTACAAAAGTGTTGGGCTAGCGTAATTTTAAAATTTCTAGGGAAACTGGGGATCCATGGCATAGTTCATCAAAAATCTGTGTATCAGGTTGTCAAAACTTCTTCTTTAATCCATCTGTTGTCTGTATATCGGCTCATCAAACTCCTCGTCCAAGTGGGTCTTTTTACCTTGGAGGAAACGGAAAAACAGGTGAAAGAAACGGACCGTAGAAATCGCATTTTCATCACATCATTGTTTCTACATTTGGGTCATAAATCAAGTCCATTGGAATTACAGTTTCCTCACTCCTTAAACTCATTACCCTAGTACGATGATTGCACCTCATTAAAGCCTGACCGCATCTAAATATCAAACCGATCGTTATGATAACACCTAAGATACATAGGAGAAACTTCCCAACATCCATTATGACTCCTTGAGCCCAGTCTTCTAAACCAGAGAACCAATTTTGCGGGTTCAACCATGACACCCAACCAGTCAGCTCATTACCTACAGCAGCAAGAGTGAGATTGTGTCTCCTGCGAAATTCCCACTTCAGTTGGAGAATATTGTCCATCTTTTGGTCTATGACCTCGACCGGGTCCTCGGTGCTATTCGTAATATATGTGCAACATTTCACGCCGTATTGTGTTGCCAGTGTGACACAATATCCGCCTGTCACTGCTGTGAGGTAATTAAGAACCATTCTATGCTGTACCAGTTCTGTTTTATAAGCCTGAAGTTCTCTTCCAGTATACCTAAACGTGTCATCATACATTTCAGTGATATTATCTAACAAATTGGCGAGCGCAGATATGTATTTATAATTCAACACTCCTCTAGCGGTGCGAGTGATATCTAACGCGATTAGAAACTGAATCCCGGTGGATTCATGGATCATGTCAGAGGCCGGATGCTCTGTTCTTTCTATCAGGTGCCGTTTAACTACGTGCTCGTAATGGGTGTGAGTATAAGGAGTTTGGGCAACACGGTGTATGTCTTTCATTTTGTCATGTGATACAGTCATTACTTCAGGCAGTACTTTTCCAATATAACACAATCCTTCAGAGTTTGGGGCAAGCCACTTATACGCCTTTCTCCCGCATATGAAATATGCATCATCGGGGAGAACATATGGGACGGAGTAGGACATAACCATATTACACACCTTCCATGTGAAATCTCCTAACCCTAATTCTTCCATCTGCTTAGTACACGTATCAGGTTGTACGATATGTGCACAGTATCCTGGTGATACCTCTCCAACTCTCGTAATCCTATTTCCTAAGGTATACCTATACCGGAAAGATTTTCCTCTACTGGCTATGTGGCGTATAAGCTCTGTATCTGTAGGCATTCTATCTGCTCTATGTGAAAAGGTCATGGTTTGATTACTCCATGACACTTCCCAATTTCCCGGCTTTCGGGGATTGGAGATGTTAAAGCATAATAGGGACCTATCCACATGGTATTGGTGGAGCTTCAAACTAGGAGGGCTGGAGATATTAAACCTCCTGTCCACCGGTCTCCCACCACTTAACTCAAGTACCTCCCCTAACGTTAAAGGAAATGGTACTAGCCCTGATTTGCTATGACCTTGAGGTACTTGAGAGCATACCCAACAATCTGTTTTATTTAACACACTACCCACTAAGGAGTGATAGTCACTCAATGGATGCCGGTCCATATGGATATTAAAACTGGATTGGCATTTCTTTATGCACCCATCCTCAATGACATTGTTACAGAGCCTACAGATACAGTTTTCTTCAGCTAACAATCCTTCACAATGTTTACAAATAACATGACTGCTGGATCGTTTCCGGTACTCGCCTTTGCTTGGTGATTGGGTTGTTATTGGAAATTTACACCTCCGTCTTAGTCATTGGAACCTTTCTGGGTCCTTTCTCGACCTCACTGGTACTCTCACCGAAACAGACTGCTCGGGTCAACATCATGGTCAACAGGAAAAATCCATATCACAGTCTCTTGGGGCAAGTCCATCTTACAGGAGGAGAAAAGAAGAAATTTGTAATGGGGTACAGAAAATCAGTTTGAGGGGGAGAGAAACTTGTTACGATAATTAGTTCTCTCGTCTTGTTGTTCTTCTTGTTCTGCTGTCTTCTCAAAGGTGCTGTCTCTCAGTCTTCCAAACGAACATTCTGGTGATGCAATATTCCCTCCAAACCAGCGATCTTTCTGTAAGGAGCAAAAAATCTTGCATTATCATTTGCCTAACTGAGGTGTGACATACCATCTTTAAAACATGAAAGCATGAGTGAGAAGAGAGAGAGAAAACAACAACAGCAAAAAAAACAAAAGAGAGAGAGAACAATTCATATATGTATATATATAACATAACACATCAATAAACAACAACAGGAAAAAAAACATTTTTCAAACAAACAGTTTTCAAACATTTTAAAACATTTTAAAACTTTGTCAGATCATCAGGCTGTCATATCTACATGTCTAATGGTTTCCTTGCGCAGTCCCTCCCCCCCAGCACTTCCATATTCCATTGTCTGTATCTGGCCAGAATACATTGGTGCGGATAGGTCATGCTGGGGTTTGGTAGACTTCTGCAAAGACCAAGTATATATGCAATGTTTGAATCCTACCAATAATCGTCAGAGATGGGGATAGAGAGAGAGAAAGAGAAAAAAAAACATTTTTCACAAATACATTTACAACGTTTCACCTGGTCATTCCTGTGTCTTCAGGGAATGACCTCCCAATTTATTAACCGTTACCTCAGGCTTACCATCAGTCGTATGATCACCTTTCTTGACTACATATCATGGGTGTGGCTCAAAATTCTTCCTATGTGATCCCTGATTGTAATTTGGTGTGTCATATTTATGCTCATTTTCATGTCTAGGGGGTCTGACTTTATGTGTGCTATTACAGTTGCTGGCATAATGCCCTTCTCTTTTACAAAGATAACAAACCCGGGGCTTCTTCCAAGTGTCAGTGACCTGAGGTTTTGGTTGATTTGATGCCTCCTCAAACGCTCGGATGCTCATCACCATCAACCGCTTTCCCTGTGCTTCCCTGCTTCCTTGGATATCATGGTTATGTTGTTGTCTAGGGGATTGATATGACTTTTGTATTTCTCTTGATCTACAATCTCTCGCAAAGTGTCCCTTTTTATGACAATTGTAACAGACTTCCACATTTAAATTTCTCGCAGGGGTTTGGGGCTTATGCTGGAGTGGTCTTGTGGTTAGGGCCTGTATAGTTGCGGCCATTAATTTATCACTTTGTGACTCTCTGTATCTGGTGATATTTTGATCAATATCAATAGCGGCCTCTCTTAATGCGGCCACCGAGATATTTCTCCAGTTTGGGTTGGTGGTCTGTACCCTTGTACTCAATACCTCCTTTAAACCATTCATTAATACCTTAACCGCTATTTCTCTATGCTGTGCGCATGTTTTGATGTCTGTGATCCCAGTGTTCCTAGCCATTACTTGCAGTGCTCGATTGAAATAACTGGAGATACTTTCCCTTTCGTTTTGTCTTATGGAGAAGATTTCATTCCACTTGACAACGGCAGGGAAATATACTTCCAACTGTTGGTTTATCTGCTTAATACATTCCTGATTGTGTTCCTCCGTTTGAGGTACTTCTGTGTCTAATTGACAATCAGTAATAAATGTCGCAGAGTCAACACCGGAGGGCAAACATGCCCTCAGCACTGTCCGCCAATCTTTGTTGGTGGGTTCTGTTGAGTTTCCTAGTTCTTTAATGAACCTTTGACATGCGACTAGATTTTTCCGTGGATCGAGAAATTCGGACATAATTGATCTCAATTCGGTCCGGGACCAGGGACAGCGCATTGCACTGTCCTGGACGGGAATGGTTCCCTGATCGTCAGTCTTCCCATTGGGGACTGTGATCACCCTGACAGGACTAAACTCAATTACATCACCTTGTTTTGGTCTTACAATATGGGGTACATTTGTTTGTGCGTGATATAAAACATTGTACGTACCTGTGGACACGACCTCACCTGACCCTCCGTTAGGGGGTTTGATTATTGCCTTTACCGATTTGGTCGCGTCCACCTGGATGTCTTGTGTGATGGCTGCTGGAAGTGGTGCCGACATCGTGTTGAGTTCACTTTCTTGCTCGTATTCCTGAGGGAAGTTTGACATGGGGTGCAACTTGCACGGGTTAATAGTTGTACATTTAACAGCATTACAATTATCATTGTTATGTTTATTACACTTATTCTTATCATCTATACTACAGTTGCTAAGTGCGTTTTTATTGTTCAACATTGTGCCTTTCTCCGCAACCATAATCCTCTCCATTGCCACATCTCTCCTCCCAAGATGAGAGTCAGGTATGTCAGTTAGCTCTTTTTGCATTTCACTTTCCTGTTGCCATAACTTTAAACAATCATAATGTTTGATCCGTCTCTTTGCTGGTTCAATAAGACCTATCCTTCTCCTTAGATTTAGTAACACTTCTGGGCTAAAGCTACCTATTCTTGGGAATTTCTCCCCGTCCAGTACAGTCATTTTTTCCCATTCATCACATAAAACCTCTATGTGTGAACCGTATTTTTCACACATTACATACCTGGCCGACCCGATTGGTCGGTTTACTAAATCAACCCGAACCGAGGTTGATCGCCCCCTACCTGAACAACTGGCCCCCATAACTTGCAGGTGTTGCTTTTCTTCAGCGAACCCTTACAAAAACCAAGATGCCCGGGGCAGGCTGGCGGTGAAGTTTACCGAGTACTCCACTCACTTCTCGCCCACGTTGGCCAGTAACACAATCACTGTATCCAGAGCTGTTGTACCCAACCTAGGGCCCCTGTGAACCTTTATTTACTGGGGCGCATTCCCCAGCAAGTATCGGTTGTTGGATAGTTCCTGAGTGACCAGCGAACTTCCCTTAAAATAAAAAAAATTACACAAATCACGTTAGAATGTACAAATAGCGTTTATGACCTTCGTACACAAATAGTACCGGTCAGGTTTACTAATGCACACAATTTCGTGCGGTACAATCGTTCAGCACATAAGCAACTAATCTTATGTACTGAGCGACCAACGGAATCGAAAATTACGGCTGCGAATTCCTTCAGCCAGAGCTTGTATGGCCTATATGGGTGTTGCACCAACCCTTTTAGGTGTTGTGCCTGTGGACTGTATAGCGGACTTCCTTGTCTGCTGTACCTGAACCTGCTGGTCTGCTATGACCTCCTGGTCTGTTACAGTATGACCTCCTGGTCTGCTACACTCTAATGCTCAAATTGTATGTTTTAACCAGGGATGCCTCCCTAGCCACCATGTACGTCACTTACACGTATGTACCTCACGAGAACTCGACTTTTCTTGTGGTTCAACCTCAAAAATTGTAAAAACAAACACTCACTCACCACATATACACTTTTGTTTCTATTTCTATTTCTGCGCAGAAATTTTCTTTAGACCAGATGTGTTACCAATTAGGAGAAGGATCTGTTAATTTAAATTTCGAATGTTAAAATAGATTTGCGCGATTTATCGCCTTGCGTTATTTACCGCGTTGCGCTATTTATCGCGTTGAAAAAAAATAAACACTTGTGATTTGAGTTACGTGGGCGTACCCGTATGCTCCGTTGCGTAATATACGCTGCGTGCGTCGGCCCTTGGGTTGCGTACGCAAGTCTCAGTCCTTTGTTAGAGACACGTGTACGTAAAGCAAAGATCCACCGTAACACAATTTATACGTTTATCAATGTAGATGATCCTTTATCATCTACCGCGCACCACACTGACTTCGCCTTGTCTCTCAGGCACAGCTGTGTTTGTCTATACTTTAACTATATTACCTTTTTACTCTTAAACTATGAAATAGCGGCAAATCTCTCTTAGCACGTTTATCAATTATACAATAGCAAACAGGAGAGTGATATATGAAAATACACGAATGAAAAGAAATGCAGATATGCGTGCGTGTGTACGCAAGACAGAAAAATAAACAGTTTTAAAAGAGACTAGCGTGTTGTTCTTACCTCCGGTTCCCGGATTCCTTCAGCACCCTTTACTAAGAGAAGCAGACGCTTATCCAAACAGCACTACGAGGAATATGATCTCCCGCCCTTTGCTGCTGGATAATGTCTGCTGAAATTACCTAGTGCAGATGTGTGAAGGACAGGACGAGCCCGCAATTGATAAAGCTAAATATTTATCTTATATAATACCCTTTATGAGGTCTAAGAACACTGTACGCTATCTACGTATGAAGTACCGTAAGGGTACGCACGTTGCGTAACAATCGCTTAGCCGTAGTCGAGACGCTCAAGCGTCACGTTTGCTCACGGCCAAGAGATCACAGGCAGGCACGCTATTGGCTGCTGACTAACTTAATGATTCGCTATAGCGTAGCGGACGCTCGGGACCACGAGGAGATCACCAGCGGCGCTGACACTCACAATGTTAAACCTTTGTATCTAAACCATAAACAGTGTATTGTGCAGTAAAACCTTAGTGTAATGATAGAGTGTAAATGCAACACAGTATAACCTTATTACCTTTAAAGCTGTTCTAGCGTCACCGACGCTCTGAGAATACTTAACACTATAAGAAATACACAGATACCGTGCTCAGGGTCCAACGCCTAATATATATATTATGAATGATATACTTGCAAAAGAATTAATACAAATACAAATCATACACTACAATATAACATAGACTACCTAACCAGATAACTACACAGGAAATACAATACAATTACTATTTAAGGGAAAATAAGAGAGAAAGAGGAGAAGAGAGAGAGAGAGAGAAATTGGCCCACAATAACAAGAAGATCAATATAGTTGCGGAGAAAACTTACGCACAAGGGAAACGATCGCATGCGCCTCTGGACATCCAGCTCCCGATTTTCAGCAATGATAACCGTTGAAGAGTGAGAGCTGGATGTGATCGGCCTGTCTATTTATGCCCCACACACAATGCAATTCAATGGTCCCTACAATCTCATTGTTCATTGGACACAGGAATTCGGCTTCGCATTATAACAAAAGGTCATAGGTTGATTCATACAGGTGGGCTGTAACTGCTTCCAACTGTTCAGGTGGGTGGGATACTGGGTTTCCCGCCGCATGACTAAATAAGAACAAATAATAGTAAATGGACATAAACTTCTTATGTCCATAACTATTCGCACGAGCGATTAATCCGCTCCAAACCAACACCGGAATATTGCTATTTAAATACTCTTCCGATGGGTACCAAACACCACTGTATGACCCCTGTTAGACCCTTCGTACAATACAAAGAGGGATCTCTCTGTTCAGGAACATGCTATGTTAACTAAACTTTCAGAATCTATCAAAGGGACCATGATCTACAAAATACATTATATAGTGAAAATATGTAACGATTGAGTCGCACGCTACGATCACATAAACTCTACCGTAAATACGCATACCGTGCGCCTGCGGGTGCCCGCGACTGTGAGTATGCGCACGTACGGGAGAGCGTACGCATGCGCAGCACGGACCTGTGTGAGGTGCAAATATGGTAGTGTGCATAGAGATATTTTTCTGACTTTGACAACTGGTATTGTACTGTATAGCTCCGCCTCTGCCCCCACCTTGTAGACACTGTCACTGTAAATCTCTACTCCCATGAACACTGACACTGTGCAGTCCCACCTATTCTCCCACTTTCTATACTCTGTCACTACACAGACCCCCTCTGACCCCACCCTGTGTACACTGGTACTATGCAGCCTCATCTGTGCCCACTGACGCCATGAAGTCTCACCTGTGCTCCCAATGTGTATACTCTGTCATTATGCAGCCCCCCTCTGACCCCACCCTGTGTACACTGGTACTGTGCAGCACCACCTGTGCCCACTGACACCATGCAGTCCAGTGGCGTAACTACCATGGGTGCAGGGGGTGCAGTTGCTATGGGGCCCAGGCTGTTTCCAGTGCCTGCAGCTTCCCCTGCACCCAGTAATGGGCTGACTCCAAAGCCCAGCACTCCCCCTATGACCCCCGTCCGCTTGCTAACAGCATGCCCCCGCGCCCCCACCCCCCCATGGCTGCTGCAGAATGTAGCAGCTTCCCCCACCCCATACTGCAGCAAATACTAGGAGTCGTAGAGACTGTCCAGTTCCCTACGGCAGCAGCAGAGTAGTTGGGTGCCGAAATTCACGGGTGTTTATGGGGTGGTGTCTAATGCTGTGAAGTGCACGCCCCCATCAGAGACCTGGACTCACTGCTGCTGCTGCACTGAGGTAGTGTCTTATTCCACCTCCCTCCCTACCTCTCCCCCCGAACCTCTCTCGTTTCTCTCTCTTTCTATCTCTCCCTGACACTGTCTCTATCTCCCTCACTCTCTTTCTGACACTCTCTCTCTCTCTCCCAGACACTTTCTCTCTCTTCCACTCTCTCTCTATCTCCCTCCTCCCTGATACTCTGTTACACTGTGTCTCTCTCACCGACACTCTCTCCCTCACTCTCTTCCTGACACTGGGGCTAATACAGGTTGGATCGCAAATCGCAATCCAACCAGAATTTTTGCGCAATCCCTACTGTATAGGGTCCACTGTCTCTCTGTCTGCCTCTGTCCTTGACACACTCACTCTCTCCCTGACAACGTCTCTCTCCCTTTCTCCCCCATGACACTGACTGTCTCTCTCCCTAACACTCTGTCTCTCTCCCTTACACTGTCTCTCCCTCTCTCCCTGATACTGTCTCTTCCTCTCTGCCACTGTCTCTCCCTGACACTGTCTCTCTATCTCTCCCTCCTGACACTGTCTCTCTCCCTGATACTGTCTCTCTCCCTGACACTGTCTCTCTCTCTCCCTTTCTTCCCCCTGATACACTCTCTCCCTCCCTCTCCCTTACACTGTCCCTCTCTCTCTCTCTCTCTTACCCCCTGAGACTGTCTCTTCTCTCTCGCCCTCCCTTCTTGACACTCACTCTCTCTTTGATACTGTCTCTCCCTCTCTTTCCCTGACACTGTCTCTCTCCTGACACTCTCTCTCTCCTGACACTGTCTCTCTCCCTGACACTGTCTCTCCTTGATACTGTCTCTCTCTCCCACTCTTCCCCCTGCTACTCTCTCTCCCTCTCTCTGACTCTCTCTGTTTCCCCCTGGGACTGTCTCTTTCTCTCTCTTCCCCCCTCCCTCCTTGACACTGTCTTCTCTCTCATTGAAACTCGCTCTCCCTCTCTCCCCCTGGCACACTCTCCTTGACATTGTCTCTCTCCCTTTCTTTCCCTCACACTGTCTCTCTCTCCCTCTCTTTCCCTCACACTGTATTTTCCTGACACTTTCTCTCTATCTCTCTCTCTCTCTCTCTCTCTCTCTCCTGACACTGTCTCTCTCCTTGACACTGTCTCTCTCTCCCTTTCATTCCTTCACACTGTCTCTCTCTCCCTCTCTTTCCCTGACACTATCTCTTCCTGACACTGTCTATCTCTCTCTCCTGACACTGTCTCTCTCCTTGACACTGTCTCTCTCTCCATTTTTTCTCACTGACACACTCTCTCCCTCCCTTTCCCTTACACTCTCCCTCTCTCTCTCTTTCCCCCTGAGACTGTCTCTTTCTCTCACCCTCCCTTCTTGACACTGTCTCTCTCCCTCTCTCCCCCTCACACTCTCTCCTTGACACTGTCTCTCCCTCTCTTTCACTGACACTGTCTCTCTCCCTGACACTGTCTCTCCTTGATACTGTCTCTCTCTCCCACTCTTACCCCTGATACTCTACCTCTCTCTCTCTCTCTCTCTCTCTCTCTGACTCTGTCTGTTTCCCCTGGGACTGTCTCTTTCTCTCTCTCATCCCCCCTCCTTGACACTGTCTTCTCTCTCCCTGAAACTCGTTCTCCCTCTCTCCCCCTGACACTCTCTACTTGACATTGCCTCTCCCTTTCTTTCCCTCACACTGTCTCTCTCTCCCTCTCTCCCCCTGATACTCTCTCCTTGACACTGTCTCTCTCCCTCTCTTTCCCTGACACTGTCTCTCCCTGACACTGTCTCTCTATCTTTCTCTCCTGACACTGTCTTTCTCCCTAACACTGTCTCTCTCTCCTTGATACTGTCTCTCTCTCTCCCTGAAACTCCCTCTCCCCCTGACACTCTCTCCTTGACATTCTCTCTTCCTTTCCCTGACACTGTCTTTCCCTGATGCACTTTCTCTGACACTATCACTCCCTCTCTCTTTGACACTGTCTCTTCCCCTCTCTCTCTTCCCCTGACATCGTCTCTCTCTCTCTCTCCCTGACAGTCTCTCTCTCCCTGACACTGTCTCTCTCTGACACCCCTCTCTCCCTCTCTCTCTCTCCCTGAAACTCTCTCTCCCTCTCCCCCCTGACACTCTCTCCTTGACATTCTCTCTTTCTTTCCCTGACACTGTCTTTCCCTGATCCACTTTCTCTGACACTATCAGTCCCTCTTTCTTTGACTCTGTCTCTTCCCCTCTCTCTCTTCCCCTGACATCGTCTCTCCCTCTCCCTTACACCCTCTCTCTCTCCCTCTGTTTCTCCCTCTTTCTCTTCCTGACACTTTCTCACTCCCACTCTCTCCCATCCCTCTCACTTTTTCCCTCCTCTCTCTGACACCCTCTCTTTTACCCTCTCTCACTCCCTGATGCCCACTCTCTCTATCCCCTCTCATTCCTTTCTCTTTCTCCCTGACACCCTCACTCCTCTCTTTCTCTCATTCCCTCTTTTTACATGATACCCTCTCTCACACACACACACTCCCTATCTTTCTTGCTCCTCTCCCTCTTTCTCTATCTCCCCAACACCCTCTTTGTCTCTCTCTCATTCCCCTCAATATGTCTCTCTCCTACTTCCCTAAGTGGCATTGTAGTGACAAAGGCGGGGGGCCCTTTCAAGATCTTGCTATGGGGCCCATGATGTTCTAGTTATGCCCCTGGTGCAGTCCCATCTGTGCCCCCACCCTGTGTTCACTGGTACTATGCAGCCCACCTGTGCCCACTGACAGCATGCATCTCCCCTGTGCCCTCAACCTATGTACACTGGTACTATCCAGCCTCACCTGTGCCCACTGACACTGTGCATCCCTCCTGTGCCATCAAACTGTTTACACTGGTACTTCACAGCCCACCTGTGTCTACTGACACCGTGCATCCTTGATGTGCCCCCACCCTGTGCACACTGGTACTGTGCAGCCCACGTGTGCCCACTGACACCTTGCATCCCCCCTGTGCCCCCACCCTGTGTACACCTGTACTATACAGCCCCAACTGTGCCCACTGACACTGCATTCTCCCTGTGCCCCCACTCTGTGTACACTGGTACTATGCAGCCCACCTGTGCCCACTGACAGCATGCATCTCCCCTGTGCCCTCAACCTATGTACACTGGTACTATCCAGCCTCACCTGTGCCCACTCACACTGTGCATCCCTCCTGTGCCATCAAACTGTTTACACTGGTACTTCACAGCCCACTTGTGCCTACTGACACCGTGCATCCTTGATGTGCCCCCACCCTGTGCACACTGGTACTGTGCAGCCCACGTGTGCCCACTGACACCTTGCATCCCCCCTGTGCCCCCACCCTGTGTACACCTGTACTATACAGCCCCAACTGTGCCCACTGACACTGCATTCTCCCTGTGCCCCCACTCTGTGTACACTGGTACTATGCAGCCCATCTGTGCCCACTGACAGCATGCATCTCCCCTGTGCCCTCAACCTATGTACACTGGTACTATCCAGCCTCACCTGTGCCCACTCACACTGTGCATCCCTCCTGTGCCATCAAACTGTTTACACTGGTACTTCACAGCCCACCTGTGCCTACTGACACCGTGCATCCTTGATGTGCCCCCACCCTGTGCACACTGGTACTGTGCAGCCCACCTGTGCCCACTCACACCGTGCATCAACCCTGTGCCCCCATCCAGGTTAACTGGTACTATGCAGCCCAACTGTGCCCACTGACACCTTGCATCCCCCCTGTGCCCCCACCCTGTGTACACCTGTACTATGCAGCCCCACCGAATCCCACTGACACTGCATCCTCCCTGTGCCCCCACTCTGTGTACACTGGTACTACGCAACCCACTTGTGCCCACTGACACTGTGAATCACCCTATGCTCCCACCCTGTGCACACTGATAATATGCAGCCCCACCTGTGCCCACTGACACTGTGCATTCTCCCTGTGCCCCCACCCTGTGTACACTGGTACTATGCAGCCCCACCTGTGCCCACTGACACCATGCATCCCCTTGTGCCCTCACCCCATGTATATTGGTACTTTGCAGCCCACCTGTGCCTACTGACACTGTGCATCTTCGATGTGCCTTCACCCTGTGCATACTGGTACTATGCATCTCACCTGTGCCCAGTGCCACCGTGCATCAACCCTGTGCCCGTATCCAGGTTACATTGGTACTATGCAGCCCAATTGTGCCCACTGACACCTTGCAGCCCACCTGTGTCTATTGACACCGTGCATCCTCGATGTGCCTTCACCCTGTGCACACTGGTAATATGCAGCTCACCTGTGCCCACTGCTACCATGCATCTCTCCTGTGCCCTCAGCCTGTTTACACCTGTACTATGCAGCCCCACTTGCGCCCTCTGACATCATGCATCCCCCTGTGCCCCCACCCTGTGTACACTGGTACTATGCAGCCCACCTGTGCCCACTGACACCGTGAATCCCCCTGCACCCCCACCCTGTGCACACTGGTACTATGCAGCCCCACCTGTGCCCACTGACACTGCATCCTCCCTGTGCCCCCACCCTGTGTACACTGGTACTATACAACCCACATGTGCCCACTGACACTGTGAATCACCCTGTGCCCCCACCCTGTGCACACTGGTAATATGCAGCCCAACTGTGCCCACTGACACCTTGCATCCCCCCTGTGCCCCCACCCTGTGTACACCTGTACTATGCAGCCCCACCTGTGCTCACTGACACTGCATCCTCCCTGTGCCCCCACCCTGTGTACACTGGTACTATGCAACTCACCTGTGCCCACTGACACTGTGAATCACGCTGTGCCCCCACCCTGTGCACACTGGTAATATGCAGCCCCACCTGTTCCCACTGACACTATGCATTCTCCCTGTGCCCCTACCCTGTGTACACTGGTACTATGCAGCCCAACTGTGCCCACTGACACCTTGCATCCCCCCTGTGCCCCCACCCTGTGTACACCTGTACTATGCAGCCCCACCTGTGCCCACTGACACTGCATCCTCCCTGTGCCCCCACCCTGTGTACACTGGTACTATGCAACCCACCTGTGCCCACTGACACTTTAAATCACCCTGTGCCCCCACCCTGTGCACACTGGTAATATGCAGCCCCACCTGTGCCCACTGACACCATGCATCCTCCTGTGCCCTCACCCCATGTACATTGGTACTTTGCAGCCCACCTGTGCCTACTGATACTGTGCATCCTCGATGTGCCTTCACCCTGTGCCCGTATCCAGGTTACACTGGTACTATGCAGCCCAATTGTGCCCACAGACACCTTGCAGCCCCCCTGTGTCTATTGACACCATGCATCCTCGATGTGCCTTCACCCTGTGCACACTGGTACTATGCAGCTCACCTGTACCCACTGCTACCGTGCATCAACATTGTGCCTGCTACCGGGTTACACTGGTACTATGCAGCCCAACTGTGCCCACTGACACCTTGCATCGCCCCTGTGCCCTCAGCCTGCTTACACCTGTACTATGCAGCCCCACTTGTGCCCACTGACATCATGCGTCCCCCTGTGCCCCCACCCTGTGTACACTGGTACTATGCAGCCCCACCTGTGCCCACTGACACCATGCATCCCCTTGTGCCCCCACTCTGTGTACACTGGTACTATGCAGCCCACCTGTGCCTACTGACACTGTGCATTCCCCCTGTGCCCCCACCCTGTGTACACTGGTACTATGCAGCCCCACCTGTGCCCACTGACACCATGCATCCCCTTGTGCCCTCACTCTGTGTACACTGGTACTATGCAGCCCACCTGTGCCTACTGACACTGTGCATTCCCCCTGTGCCCCCACCCTGTGCACACTGGTACTATGCAGCCCACCTGTGCCCACTGACACCATACAGCACCACCTGAACATCATCAGCAACTTAATAGGTGCTATACTTTTTGGCAAAAAAACACATTATGCATTACCTCCATAAACTATAAACTGATGCTTACTCTGCGTACATGTAGTTGCTGAAATGAGTTACAGTACTGTGTCATCTGTATGCTCCTGGGACAGTGATGTAAATGGTTTATTGAGTTTTATGAATTGCTTATACAAACACCTCAGTGTTGTGAATGTGTTTGTTTTGATCGGCACCTTCTTACTTTTTTTGGGCTTGATGTACATTTTATGTCATTTGGACATTGCAGGAGCTGACGGAGGGGGTGTGAAGTGGTTTTTGTACTGTATATTGGACCTCATTCTGGTCCAGTTGATGTTGCTACTTATTATCAATATTTTGCTCATGCGCAGGACCCATTGAGTGCGTGCACAAATGCCTCAGCTGGGGCCACTTGATTTAATTTGCCCCCCAGGCTAAAAGTTGCCAGGCAGCCCCTGACTGTCGTAGTCTTCTTTGTTTGGGTGGTCTTCAGGTTGCCGACTATCAGGATCCCGGCGCACAGTATACCGGCGCCGGAATCCCGACAGCCTGCATACCGACAGTTTTTCTCCCCCGTGGGGGTCCACGACCCCCCTGGAGGGAGAATAAATAGCAAGGCGCGCTTAGCGCGCCACCGTGCCCCCAGCGTGGTGAGCACAGCGAGCCCGCAAGGGGCTCATTTGCGCTCACCACGCTGTCGGTATACCGGCATTCGGGCTTCCGGCGCCGGTATGCTGGTTGCCGGGAGCCCGGCCGCCGGCATACCATACCACACCCCTTTGTTTGGTCACAGTGAGTTGGAAGATCTTCGTACGTTTCTTCATGGTGGATGAGGAAGACTTGTCTGTGAGATTACGTCAGAGATGTATGATTGAATTTTGTGTTAAACTAGGAAGAAGTGGAAATGAAACTCATGAAATGTTACAGCAAGCATATGGAACCTGAACCTGTTCGAATGTGATGCCAAGTGAAGCCGAAAGTTCACGTAAAGTTAACCTTCTGTCATTTTGCAACATCTCTGCAGCTTTGGCAATGTTAACATCTGTAACTGTGGTTGTTGGTCTCCCAGAATGCACTGCGGCCCTCATTCCGAGTTGTTCGCTCGTTGCCGAGTTCCGCTATATTGCGATTAGTCGCTTACTGCGCATGCGCAAGGTTCGCAGAGCGCATGCGCTTAGTTATTTTACTCAAAAGTTAGGTATTTTACTCACGGCATAATGAGGATTTTTCATCGTTCTGGTGATCGGAGTGTGATTGACAGGTAGTGGGTGTTTCTGGGCGGAAACTTGCAGTTTTATGGGTGTATGCGGAAAAACGCTGCCGTTTCTGGGAAAAACGCGGGAGTGGCTGGAGAAACGGGGGAGTGTCTGGGCGAACGCTGGGTGTGTTTGTGACGTCAAACCAGGAACGAAACTGACTGAACTGATCGCAATGGCTGAGTAAGTCTGGAGCTACTCAGAAACTGCTAAGACATTTCTATTTGCAAATCTGCTAATCTTTCGTTCGCAATTCTGCTAAGCTAAGATACACTCCCAGAGGGCGGCGGCCTAGCGTGTGCAATGCTGCCAAAAGCAGCTAGCAAGCGAACAACTCAGAATGAGGGCCTGCATCCATCAATCGCGTATCAAACTATTTGAAGTGCTTTCACCATCAAAAAACTGCAGCACGGCTAATTGTTTCTCCACCATATGCTGCCGTAGCATTTTATGAGTTTCAGTTATACTTTTTCCAAGTTTAACACAAAATTTAATCACACATCTCTGACGTAATCTTACAGACGCGTCTTCCTCATCCGCCATGACGAATAGTACGAAGATCTTTCATTTGCTGTGACCAAACAAAGGAGACTACAGCAATCCATACAAAGGTTCAGACATATCGATGTATGAGCTTCACAATAACCAGCAATGTCTACATGTATATATATATATATATATATATATTTATATAATTCAGGTAAGTTAAATAGAAATATAGAACTTATCTCACCTATCTTGTAAATAAGATAAAAGCTTCTATCGAACAGTCAATGGCTGGAACCTAAGGTACAGTAATTGGTGCATTTCATTTTTCCAAGTAACTTAGAGACTGTATAAATCATCAGATGGCTGAATTAGAAAAATCTGCTGTGTGTTCAAGTTTACTTTTTTGGCTGATAAGAAGATGAGATGAAATTTCGAAGCAGTAAAACTGTATTAAAGCCATATGGGATGGTTATCATTCACAATCCATAAGTTATATGCCAGTTGACGGTTGTAGGTAAACTGTTACTGTGTTGTTTGTTGGGTTATTTAGCCTAGAGGTAAAAAACTTTCCACACTTAGAAGAAGGAAAACGAGGCCTCTTTAGATATGAAAATCCCTTTAAGGCAGTTCTTCCAACTGGAACTAACTGTGTACTTTAACGACATGTAACAGGTCATAAACTGCCTGGTCAGGGCTATGAGACCATGTAGTCACCATCTGTTATTCTCAGGCCTTTAGTCAGACATATCAGTGATTTTTAATGGGGTTAGGGTGAGAAGCAAATAAAGCATTTCGAGTAAGGAATTTACCAATGCTTGATTGCGGCACAAAGCAGAAATAACTTGCTACAATAAACCTGCACCAGGTAGTTTTTGTAACCAGATTGTTTTACTGTACCTAACAGTGAACCTGTGCTAGTCAGGTATGTAATTGTAGATGTAAATGTTATTCTTGTCACTAAAATGACGTGTGATAAAATTACAACAGAATTCATTGGTACATATTCATATTAATATATCAATGTATAAAATATAGATGTGTCCACATACATCTTTGATATTTTGCTCAATTTGGCACGACATGCAAAACACGGCTAAGCTGTACATCATTAAAATAACAAAGAATCAAGAATTGTAATTGATATGTATGTCTGACCATTGTATTAGGTATAAGATGTGTTAGGAGTAGTGTTTGTTTTCCTTCATTTGATTATATTTACTAGAGATGAGCGGGTTTGGTACTCAGAAAACCGAACCCTACCAGACTTCACGTCACGAGCCCGGATCCGAGTCAGACTCGGGTTTTCCCGCCTGACTCGGAAACCAGAACGAGGCAAAACGTCATCATCCCGCTGTCGGATTCTCACAGGGTTTGGATTCCATATAAGGACCCGCGCATCACCGCCATTTTCACTCCGGCATTGGAGAGTGTAGAGAGAGGACGTGTCTCTGTTCTCTCAGTATCCTCAGTGTCTGTGTCTTGTGCTGCATCTATCCAGTCACAGTGGTTGTGTCCTCTGCTGCCACATATCCAGTGCGGTCCAGTGGTGCTGTGTTGTGCTGCATCAGTTCAGTGGTGGTGTATTGTGCTGCATCAGTCCAGTCACAATGGTGGTGTCCTCTGCTGCCATATGTCCAGTGCTGCTGTGTAATAAGTCCCTTACAGTGTTGCTGTGTTGTGCTGCATCAGACCAGTGGTAGTGTCCTGTGCATCAGTCAGTCCAGTGACCAGTCACAGTGGTGTACTCTGCTGCCATATGTCCAGTGCTGCTGTATAAATTCTGTCCATTGCAGTGGTGCTGTGTTGTCCTGCATCAGTCCAGTGGTGGTGTCCCTGTGCTGCCGTATATGTCCAGTAGTACTGCCGTATATGTCCAGTGATCCTGCCGTATATGTCCAGCGGCACTGCCATATAAATCCAGTGATCCTGCCATATAATTCCAGTAATCTTGCCGTATAATTCCAGCAATCCTGCTGTATAATTCCAGCAATCCTGCCGCATATTTCCAGTGATCCTGCCGTATAATTACAGTGATCCTGCCGTATAATTACTAGAGATGAGCGCCGGAAATTTTTCGGGTTTTGTGTTTTGGTTTTGGGTTCGGTTCCGCGGCCGTGTTTTGGGTTCGACCGCGTTTTGGCAAAACCTCACCGAATTTTTTTTGTCGGATTCGGGTGTGTTTTGGATTCGGGTGTTTTTTTCAAAAAACCCTAAAAAACAGCTTAAATCATAGAATTTGGGGGTAATTTTGATCCCAAAGTATTATTAACCTCAAAAAACATAATTTACACTCATTTTCAGCCTATTCTGAACACATCACACCTCACAATATTATTTTTAGTCCTAAAATTTGCACCGAGGTCGCTGTGTGAGTAAGATAAGCGACCCTAGTGGCCGACACAAACACCGGGCCCATCTAGGAGTGGCACTGCAGTGTCACGCAGGATGGCCCTTCCAAAAAACCCTCCCCAAACAGCACATGACGCAAAGAAAAAAAGAGGCGCAATGAGGTAGCTGTGTGAGTAAGATTAGCGACCCTAGTGGCCGACACAAACACCGGGCACATCTAGGAGTGGCACTGCAGTGTCACGCAGGATGTCCCTTCCAAAAAACCCTCCCCAAACAGCACATGACGCAAAGAAAAAAAGAGGCGCAATGAGGTAGCTGACTGTGTGAGTAAGATTAGCGACCCTAGTGGCCGACACAAACACCGGGCCCATCTAGGAGTGGCACTGCAGTGTCACGCAGGATGTCCCTTCCAAAAAACCCTCCCCAAACAGCACATGACGCAAAGAAAAAAAGAGGCGCAATGAGGTAGCTGACTGTGTGAGTAAGATTAGCGACCCTAGTGGCCGACACAAACACCGGGCCCATCTAGGAGTGGCACTGCAGTGTCACGCAGGATGTCCCTTCCAAAAAACCCTCCCCAATCAGCACATGATGCAAAGAAAAAGAAAAGAAAAAAGAGGTGCAAGATGGAATTATCCTTGGGCCCTCCCACCCACCCTTATGTTGTATAAACAAAACAGGACATGCACACTTTAACCAACCCATCATTTCAGTGACAGGGTCTGCCACACGACTGTGACTGATATGACGGGTTGGTTTGGACCCCCCCCAAAAAAGAAGCAATTAATCTCTCCTTGCACAAACTGGCTCTACAGAGGCAAGATGTCCACCTCATCTTCACCCTCCGATATATCACCGTGTACATCCCCCTCCTCACAGATTATCAATTCGTCCCCACTGGAATCCACCATCTCAGCTCCCTGTGTACTTTGTGGAGGCAATTGCTGCTGGTCAATGTCTCCGCGGAGGAATTGATTATAATTCATTTTAATGAACATCATCTTCTCCACATTTTCTGGATGTAACCTCGTACGCCGATTGCTGACAAGGTGAGCGGCGGCACTAAACACTCTTTCGGAGTACACACTTGTGGGAGGGCAACTTAGGTAGAATAAAGCCAGTTTGTGCAAGGGCCTCCAAATTGCCTCTTTTTCCTGCCAGTATAAGTACGGACTGTGTGACGTGCCTACTTGGATGCGGTCACTCATATAATCCTCCACCATTCTATCAATGTTGAGAGAATCATATGCAGTGACAGTAGACGACATGTCCGTAATCGTTGTCAGGTCCTTCAGTCCGGACCAGATGTCAGCATCAGCAGTCGCTCCAGACTGCCCTGCATCACCGCCAGCGGGTGGGCTCGGAATTCTGAGCCTTTTCCTCGCACCCCCAGTTGCGGGAGAATGTGAAGGAGGAGATGTTGACAGGTCGCGTTCCGCTTGACTTGACAATTTTGTCACCAGCAGGTCTTTCAACCCCAGCAGACCTGTGTCTGCCGGAAAGAGAGATCCAAGGTAGGCTTTAAATCTAGGATCGAGCACGGTGGCCAAAATGTAGTGCTCTGATTTCAACAGATTGACCACCCGTGAATCCTTGTTAAGCGAATTAAGGGCTGCATCCACAAGTCCCACATGCCTAGCGGAATCGCTCCGTGTTAGCTCCTTCTTCAATGCCTCCAGCTTCTTCTGCAAAAGCCTGATGAGGGGAATGACCTGACTCAGGCTGGCAGTGTCTGAACTGACTTCACGTGTGGCAAGTTCAAAGGGCATCAGAACCTTGCACAACGTTGAAATCATTCTCCACTGCACTTGAGACAGGTGCATTCCATCTCCTATATCGTGCTCAATTGTATAGGCTTGAATGGCCTTTTGCTGCTCCTCCAACCTCTGAAGCATATAGAGGGTTGAATTCCACCTCGTTACCACTTCTTGCTTCAGATGATGGCAGGGCAGGTTCAGTAGTTTTTGGTGGTGCTCCAGTCTTCTGTACGTGGTGCCTGTACGCCGAAAGTGTCCCGCAATTTTTCTGGCCACCGACAGCATCTCTTGCACGCCCCTGTCGTTTTTTAAAAAATTCTGCACCACCAAATTCAAGGTATGTGCAAAACATGGGACGTGCTGGAATTTGCCCATATTTAATGCACACACAATATTGCTGGCGTTGTCCGATGCCACAAATCCACAGGAGAGTCCAATTGGGGTAAGCCATTCCGCGATGATCTTCCTCAGTTGCCGTAAGAGGTTTTCAGCTGTGTGCGTATTCTGGAAAGCGGTGATACAAAGCGTAGCCTGCCTAGGAAAGAGTTGGCGTTTGCGAGATGCTGCTACTGGTGCCGCCGCTGCTGTTCTTGCGGCGGGAGTCCATACATCTACCCAGTGGGCTGTCACAGTCATATAGTCCTGACCCTGCCCTGCTCCACTTGTCCACATGTCCGTGGTTAAGTGGACATTGGGTACAACTGCATTTTTTAGGACACTGGTGAGTCTTTTTCTGACGTCCGTGTACATTCTCGGTATCGCCTGCCTAGAGAAGTGGAACCTAGATGGTATTTGGTAACGGGGGCACACTGCCTCAATAAATTGTCTAGTTCCCTGTGAACTAACGGCGGATACCGGACGCACGTCTAACACCAACATAGTTGTCAAGGACTCAGTTATCCGCTTTGCAGTAGGATGACTGCTGTGATATTTCATCTTCCTCGCAAAGGACTGTTGAACAGTCAATTGCTTACTGGAAGTAGTACAAGTGGGCTTACGACTTCCCCTCTGGGATGACCATCGACTCCCAGCGGCAACAACAGCAGCGCCAGCAGCAGTAGGCGTTACACGCAAGGATGCATCGGAGGAATCCCAGGCAGGAAAGGACTCGTCAGACTTGCCAGTGACATGGCCTGCAGGACTATTGGCATTCCTGGGGAAGGAGGAAATTGACACTGAGGGAGTTGGTGGGGTGGTTTGCGTGAGCTTGGTTACAAGAGGAAGGGATTTACTGGTCAGTGGACTGCTTCCGCTGTCACCCAAAGTTTTTGAACTTGTCACTGACTTATTATGAATGCGCTGCAGGTGACGTATAAGGGAGGATGTTCCGAGGTGGTTAACGTCCTTACCCCTACTTATTACAGCTTGACAAAGGGAACACACGGCTTGACACCTGTTGTCCGCATTTCTGGTGAAATACCTCCACACCGAAGAGCTGATTTTTTTGGTATTTTCACCTGGCATGTCAACGGCCATATTCCTCCCACGGACAACAGGTGTCTCCCCGGGTGCCTGACTTAAACAAACCACCTCACCATCAGAATCCTCCTGGTCAATTTCCTCCCCAGCGCCAGCAACACCCATATCCTCCTCATCCTGGTGTACTTCAACACTGACATCTTCAATCTGACTATCAGGAACTGGACTGCGGGTGCTCCTTCCAGCACTTGCAGGGGGCATGCAAATAGTGGAAGGCGCATGCTCTTCACGTCCAGTGTTGGGAAGGTCAGGCATCGCAAACGACACAATTGGACTCTCCTTGTGGATTTGGGATTTCAAAGAACGCACAGTTCTTTGCGGTGCTTTTGCCAGCTTGAGTCTTTTCAGTTTTCTAGCGAGAGGCTGAGTGCTTCCATCCTCATGTGAAGCTGAACCACTAGCCATGAACATAGGCCAGGGCCTCAGCCGTTCCTTGCCACTCCGTGTGGTAAATGGCATATTGGCAAGTTTACGCTTCTCCTCCGACAATTTTATTTTAGGTTTTGGAGTCCTTTTTTTTCTGATATTTGGTGTTTTGGATTTGACATGCTCTGTACTATGACATTGGGCATCGGCCTTGGCAGACGACGTTGCTGGCATTTCATCGTCTCGGCCATGACTAGTGGCAGCAGCTTCAGCACGAGGTGGAAGTGGATCTTGATCTTTCCCTAATTTTGGAACCTCAACTTTTTTGTTCTCCATATTTTATAGGCAGAACTAAAAGGCACCTCAGGTAAACAATGGAGATGGATGGATTGGATACTAGTATACAATTATGGACGGACTGCCACGGTTAGGTGGTATAAAAAAACCACGGTTAGGTGGTATATATTATAATAATAATACAATTATGAATGGACGGACTGCCTGCCGACTGCCGACACAGAGGTAGCCACAGCCGTGAACTACCGCACTGTACACTGGTTGATAAAGAGATAGTAGTATACTCGTAACAACTAGTATGACACTATGACGACGGTATAAAGAATGGAAAAAAAACCACGGTTAGGTGGTATATATTATAATAATAATACAATTATGGATGGACGGACTGCCTGCCGACTGCCGACACAGAGGTAGCCACAGCCGTGAACTACCGCACTGTACACTGGTTGATAAAGAGATAGTAGTATACTCGTAACAACTAGTATGACACTATGACGACGGTATAAAGAATGAAAAAAAAACCACGGTTAGGTGGTATATATTATAATAATAATACAATTATGGATGGACGGACTGCCTGCCGACTGCCGACACAGAGGTAGCCACAGCCGTGAACTACCGCACTGTACACTGGTTGATAAAGAGATAGTAGTATACTCGTAACAACTAGTATGACACTATGACGACGGTATAAAGAATGAAAAAAAAACCACGGTTAGGTGGTATATATTATAATAATAATACAATTATGGATGGACGGACTGCCTGCCGACTGCCGACACAGAGGTAGCCACAGCCGTGAACTACCGCACTGTACACTGGTTGATAAAGAGATAGTAGTATACTCGTAACAATTAGGATGACACTATGACGGTATAAAGAATGAAAAAAAAAACCACGGTTAGGTGGTAGGTATATAATAATAAATAATACAATTCTGGTCGGACGGACTGCCTGCCGTGTGCCGACACAGAGGTAGCCACAGCCGTGAACTACCGCACTGTACACTGGTTGATAAAGAGATAGTAGTATACTCGTAACAATTAGGATGACACTATGACGGTATAAAGAATGAAAAAAAAAACCACGGTTAGGTGGTAGGTATATAATAATAAATAATACAATTCTGGTCGGACGGACTGCCTGCCGTGTGCCGACACAGAGGTAGCCACAGCCGTGAACTACCGCACTGTACACTGGTTGATAAAGAGATAGTAGTATACTCGTAACAATTAGGATGACACTATGACGGTATAAAGAATGAAAAAAAAAACCACGGTTAGGTGGTAGGTATATAATAATAAATAATACAATTCTGGTCGGACGGACTGCCTGCCGTGTGCCGACACAGAGGTAGCCACAGCCGTGAACTACCGCACTGTACACTGGTTGATAAAGAGATAGTAGTATACTCGTAACAATTAGGATGACACTATGACGGTATAAAGAATGAAAAAAAAAAACCACGGTTAGGTGGTAGGTATATAATAATAAATAATACAATTCTGGTCGGACGGACTGCCTGCCGTGTGCCGACACAGAGGTAGCCACAGCCGTGAACTACCGCACTGTACACTGGTTGATAAAGAGATAGTAGTATACTCGTAACAATTAGGATGACACTATGACGGTATAAAGAATGAAAAAAAAAACCACGGTTAGGTGGTAGGTATATAATAATAAATAATACAATTCTGGTCGGACGGACTGCCTGCCGTGTGCCGACACAGAGGTAGCCACAGCCGTGAACTACCGCACTGTACACTGGTTGATAAAGAGATAGTAGTATACTCGTAACAATTAGGATGACACTATGACGGTATAAAGAATGAAAAAAAAAACCACGGTTAGGTGGTAGGTATATAATAATAAATAATACAATTCTGGTCGGACGGACTGCCTGCCGTGTGCCGACACAGAGGTAGCCACAGCCGTGAACTACCGCACTGTACACTGGTTGATAAAGAGATAGTAGTATACTCGTAACAATTAGGATGACACTATGACGGTATAAAGAATGAAAAAAAAACCACGGTTAGGTGGTAGGTATATAATAATAAATAATACAATTCTGGTCGGACGGACTGCCTGCCGTGTGCCGACACAGAGGTAGCCACAGCCGTGAACTACCGCACTGTACACTGGTTGATAAAGAGATAGTAGTATACTCGTAACAATTAGGATGACACTATGACGGTATAAAGAATGAAAAAAAAACCACGGTTAGGTGGTAGGTATATAATAATAAATAATACAATTCTGGTCGGACGGACTGCCTGCCGTGTGCCGACACAGAGGTAGCCACAGCCGTGAACTACCGCACTGTACACTGGTTGATAAAGAGATAGTAGTATACTCGTAACAATTAGGATGACACTATGACGGTATAAAGAATGAAAAAAAAAACCACGGTTAGGTGGTAGGTATATAATAATAAATAATACAATTCTGGTCGGACGGACTGCCTGCCGTGTGCCGACACAGAGGTAGCCACAGCCGTGAACTACCGCACTGTACACTGGTTGATAAAGAGATAGTAGTATACTCGTAACAATTAGGATGACACTATGACGGTATAAAGAATGAAAAAAAAAACCACGGTTAGGTGGTAGGTATATAATAATAAATAATACAATTCTGGTCGGACGGACTGCCTGCCGTGTGCCGACACAGAGGTAGCCACAGCCGTGAACTACCGCACTGTACACTGGTTGATAAAGAGATAGTAGTATACTCGTAACAATTAGGATGACACTATGACGGTATAAAGAATGAAAAAAAAAACCACGGTTAGGTGGTAGGTATATAATAATAAATAATACAATTCTGGTCGGACGGACTGCCTGCCGTGTGCCGACACAGAGGTAGCCACAGCCGTGAACTACCGCACTGTACACTGGTTGATAAAGAGATAGTAGTATACTCGTAACAATTAGGATGACACTATGACGGTATAAAGAATGAAAAAAAAACCACGGTTAGGTGGTAGGTATATAATAATAAATAATACAATTCTGGTCGGACGGACTGCCTGCCGTGTGCCGACACAGAGGTAGCCACAGCCGTGAACTACCGCACTGTACTGTGTCTGCTGCTAATATAGACTGGTTGATATTTAAAGAGATATTAGTAGTATACAACAATACTATACTGGTGGTCAGGCACTGGTCACCACTCCTGCAGCAAAAGTGTGCACTGTTAATTAATATAATTGTACTCCTGGCTCCTGCTAACAACCTGCAGTGCTCCCCAGTCTCCCCCACAATTAATTATAAGCTTTTAATTTATACATTGATGACTGTGCAGCACACTGGGCTGAGCTGAGTGCACACAGACTGAGTCACACTGTGTGACTGACTGTGCTGTGTATCGTTTTTTTTTTCAGGCAGAGAACGGATATAGCAGAGAGAAGTGAACGGATATATTATATTAAATAAAAGTTAACTAGCAACTGCACTGGTCACTGACTGTGGTAAACTAACTCTGTCTGCGACTCTGCACAATCTCTCTCTCTCTATCTAATCTATCTCTATTCTAATGGAGAGGACGCCAGACACGTCCTCTCCCTATCAATCTCAATGCACGAGTGAAAATGGCGGCGACGCGCGGCTCCTTATATAGAATCCGAGTCTCGCGATAGAATCCGAGCCTCGCGAGAATCCGACAGCGTCATGATGACGTTCGGGCGCGCTCGGGTTAACCGAGCAAGGCGGGAAGATCCGAGTCGCTCGGACCCGTGAAAAAAAACATGAAGTTCGGGCGGGTTCGGATTCCGAGGAACCGAACCCGCTCATCTCTAATAATTACAGTAATCCTGCCGTATAATTACAGTGATCCTGACGTATAATTCCAATAATCCTGCCGTATAATTACACTGATCCTGCCGTATAATTACAGTAATACTGCCTTATAATTCCAGTGATCCTACCGTATAATTCCAGAGATCCTGCCGTATAATTCCGTATAAATCCATATAATTCCGTATAAATCCAGTCCAGTGCTGCTGCCATATAAATTCAGTGCTGTATATTATTTACTCTAAATAAAGGGGTAATTAATATTTAATCCAAATAATTTTTACAGGGTTTGCCCTGTGAGGTGTAGGGGTACGCTCACCTGTGCCACATATTGTGTTAAATAACTCCAGAAAGATAATGGAGAATAAAAATTTGGACGCTAAAATAGGGAAAGATCAAGAACCACTTCCTCCTAGTGCTGAAGCTGCTGCCACTAGTCATGACATAGACGATGAAATGCCATCAACGTCGTCTGCCAAGGCCAATGCCCAATGTGATAATAGAGGGCATGTAAAATCCAAAAAGCCAGAGTTCAGTAAAAAGACCCAAAAAAAGAAATGTAAATCATCTGAGAAGAAATGTAAACTTGCCAATATGCCATTTACGACACGGAGTGGCAAGGAACGGCTAAGGCCCTGGCCTATGTTCATGACTAGTGGTTCAGCTTCACATGACGATGAAAGCCCTCATCCTCCCGCTAGAAAAATGAAGAGTTAAGCTGGAAAAAGCACAGAAAAGAACTGTGCATTCTAAGATGGTATCACAAATACCCAAGGAGAGTCCAAGTGTGTCGGTGGTTGCGATGCCTGACAGCATATTTTTGTTATATAACTCCAGAAAAATAATGGAGAACAAAAATTTTGAGGATCTAACAGGGAAAAATAAAAAAACTCTTCCTCCTAGTGCTGAAGCTGCTACCACTAGTCATGACATAGATGATGAAATGCCATCAACGTCATATGCCAAGGCCTATGTCCAATGTGATAGTTGAGGGCATGTAAAATTCAAAAAGCCAAAGTTCAGTAAAAAGACCCAAAAAAAAGAAATTTAAATGGTCTGAGTAGAACCATAAACTTGCCAATATGCCATTTACGACACAGAGTGGCAAGGAATGGCTGAGGCCCTGGCCTATGTTCATGATTAGTGGTTCAGCTTCACATGACGATTAAAACCCTCATCCTCCCGCTAGAAAAATGAAAAGAGTTAAGCTGGCAAAAGCACAGCAAAGAACTGTGCGTTCTAAGATGGTATCACAAATCACCAAGGAGAGTCCAAGTGTGTCGGCGGTTGCGAAGCCTGACCTTCCCAAAACTGGACAGGAAGAGGTGGCTCCTTCCATCATTTGCATGCCCTCTGCAAATGCTGGAAGGAGCACCCACAGTCCAGTTTCTGATATTCAAATTGAAGATGTCACTGTTGAAGTACACCAGGATGAGGATATGGGTGTTGCTGGCGCTGAGGAGGAAGTTGACGATGAGGATTCTGATAGTGATGTAGTTTGTGTAAATGAGGCACTGGGGGAGACACCTGTTGTCCGTGGGATGAAGTAGCTCATTGTGATGCCTGGACAAAATACCCCAAAAGCCACCTCTTCGGTGTGGAATTATTTATCCACAAATCTGGACAACAGGTGTTAAGCCGTGTGTTGCCTCTGTCAATCTGTAGTAAGTAGGTATAAGGATGTTAACCACCTAGGAACATCCTCCCTTATACGTCACCTGCTGTGCATTCATCAGAAGTCAGTGTCAAGTTGTGAAACTTTGGGTAAGAGAATAAGCAGTCCACTGACACCTAAATCCCTTCTTCCTCTTGTACCCAAGCTCCTGCAAGCCACACCACCAACTCCCTCAACGTCAACTTCCTCCTCAGTCAGGAACGTCAGTAGTCCTGCAGGCCATGTCACTGTCAAGACTGAGGAGTCCTTTCCTAACCGGGATTCCTCCGGAGGATCCTTGAGTGGTACGCCTGCTGTTGCGGCTGCTGCTGTTGTTGCTGCTGGCAGTCAATCGTCATCCCAGAGGGGAAGTCAGAAGACAACTTGTACTACTTCCAGTAAGCAATTGACTGTCCAACAGTCCTTTGTGAGGAAGATGAAATATGACAGCAGTCATCCTTTTGCAAAGTTTATAACTGAGGCCTTGACAGCTATGTTGGTGTTAGACATGCATCCGGTATCCGCCATTAGTGTAGTGGGACATAGAGAATTGTTTGATGTACTGTGTCCCCAGTATCAAATCCCATCTAGGTTCCACTTCTCTAGGCAGGCGATACCAAGAATGTACAGAGACGTCAGAAAAAGTGTCCTCAGTGTCCTACAAAATGCAGTTGTACCCACTGTCCACTTAACCACAGAGATGTGGACAAGTGGAACAGGGCAGACTAAGGAATATATGACTGTGACAGCCCACTGGGAAGCTGTATGGCTTCCCGCAGCAACAACAGCAGCGGCACCAGTAGCAGCATCTCGCAAACGCCAATTCGTTCCTAGGCAAGCAACCCTATGTATCACCGCTTTCTGTAAGAGGCACACCGCTGACAACCTCTTACGGAAACTGAGGGACAATATTGCTTACCCCAATTAGACTGTCCTGGGGATTTGTGATATTGGACAACACCACCAATATTGTGCGTGCATTACATCTGGGCAAATTCAAGCACGTCCCATGTTTTGCACATACACTTAATTTGGTGGAGCAGAATTTTTTGAAAAATAACAGGGGCATGCAGGAGATGCTGTCGGTGGTCTGAAAAATTGCGGGCCACTTTCCGCATTCAGCCACTACATGCCAAAGACTGGAGCGCCATCAAACACGCCTGAACATGCCCTGCCATCACCTGAAGAAAGAGGTGATAATGAGGTGGAATTCAACACTCTATATGCTTTAGAGGATGTTGGAGCAGCAAAAGGCCATTCAAGCCTATACATATAACCTACAATATAGTCAAAGGAGGGGGAATGCACCTGGAGAATGATTTCCATCTTGTGCAAGGTTCTCCAACCCTTCGAACTTGCCACACGTGAAGTCAGTTCAGACACTGCCAGCTTGAGTCAGGTCATTCCCCTCATCGGGCTTTTGCAGAAGTAGCTGGAGACATTGAAGGAGGAGCTAAGACGGAGCGATTCCGCAAAGTATATTGGACTTGTGGATAGAGCCCTTCATTCGCTTTGCCAGGATTCAAGGGTGGTCAATCTGTTGAAATCAGAGCACTACATTTTGGCCACCGTGCTCGATCCTAGGTTTAAAGCATATGTTGTAACTCTCTTTCCAGCAAACACAAGTCTGCAGAGGTTCAAAGACCTGCTAGTGAGAAAATTGTCAACTCAAGCGGAACGTGACCCATCAACAGCTCCTCCTTCAATTTCTTCCGCAACTGGGGCTGCAAGGAAAAGGATAAGATTTCCAAGCCCACCCGCTGGCGATGATGCAGGGCAGTCAGGCGTGAGTGCTAACATCTGGCCCGGACTGAAGGACTTGCCAACGATTACTGACAAGTCTACTGTCACTGCATATGATTCTGTCACCATTGAAAAAATGGTGGACGATTAGATTTGGCTGCCCTTGCACAAACTGGCTTTATTTTACCTAAGTTGCCTCCCCCCCCCCTCCAGTGTGTACTCTGAAAGAGTGTTTAGTGCAGCCGGTATCCTTGTCAGCGATCAGCGTAGGAGGAGATGATGTTCATCAAAATGAATTATAAATTCCTCCGGGAAGACCTTTACCAGCAATTGCCTTCAGAAATTACACAGGAACCTGTGATGGTGGATTCCAGTGGGGACAAATGAATACGCTGTGAGGAGGAGGATGTACATAGTTTAAGGGGTGAGGAATCGGAGGATGAGGACGACATATTGCCTCTGTAGAGACAGTTCGTGCAAGGAGAGATTGATTGCTTTTTTTTTTGGTGGGGGCCCAAACAAACCAGTCATTTCAGCCACAGTCGTGTGTCAGATCCTGACACTGAAATGATTGGTTTGTTAAAGTGTGCATGTCCTGTTTATACAACATAAGGGTGGGTGGCAAGGGACCAAGGACAATTCCATCTTGCACCTATTTTTCTTCTTTGCATCATGTGCTGTTTGGGGACTAGTTTTTTAAAGTGCCATCCTGTCTGACACTGCTGTAAAAGTCCAGGGGTACTGCCGTATAAGTCCAGTCCAGTCCAGTGGTGCTGTATTGTGTTGCATCAGTCCAGTGGTGGTGTCTTGTGCTGCCATAAGTCCAGTGGTGGTGTCCTGTGCTGTATATTAGTTACTCCAAATAAAAGGGTTATATATATTACTTATATTATTATCCAAATCATTTTTACAGGGTTAGCCCTGTGTTGTGTAGGGGTACGCTCCCCTGTGCTGCATATTATTGTAATAGCTTCAAATAAAATGGTGTGTGTGCATTTGGTTTAGGGATACGCTATCTTGTGCCACCAATATTGTGCGTGTATTACATCTGGGCAAATTCCAGCACGTCCCATGTTGTTTGTGCCGCACACTTGTGTCGCTTAGATTAGTCATACAGCTACCTGATTGCACCTCTTTTACTTCTTTGCATGATGTGCTGTTTGGGTCCTAGTTTTTTTAAGTGCCATCCTGTCTGCCACTGCGGTGCCACTCCTAGATGGGCCAGGTGGTTGTGCCGCACACTTGTGTCGCTTAGCTTAGTCATCCAGCCAACGTGGTGCAACCTTTTGGCCTAAAAACAATATTTTGAGGTGTGAGGTGTTCAGAATAGACTGGAAATGAGTGGAAATGAATGATATTGAGGTTAATAATACTGTAGGAGCAAAATTACCCCCAAATTCTGTGATTTTAGCTGTTTTTATGGGTTTTTTTTTCAAAAATCATCATTTCCAGTCTATTCTGAACTCCTCACACCTTACAATATTGTTTTTAGGCCTAAAAGTTGCACCGAGGTGGCTATATGACTAAGCTAAGCGACACAAGTGTGCGGCACAAACACCTGGCCCATCTAGGAGTGGCACTGCAGTTGCAGACAAGATGGCACAATTCAAAAACTAGTCCCCAAACAGCACATGATGCAAATAAGAAAAAGAGGTGCAATGAGGTAGCAGGATGGTCAAGCTAAGCGACACAAGTGTGCGGCACAAACACCTGGCCCATCTAGGAGTGGCACTGCAGTTGCAGACAGGATGGCACTTAAAAAAACTAGTCCCCAAACAGCACATGATGCAAAGAAGAAAAAGAGGTGCAAGATGGAATTGTCCTTGGGCCCTCCCACCCACCCTTATGTTGTATAAACAGGATATGCAAACCAATCATTTCAGCGAAAGGGTCTGCCACACGACTGTGGCTGAAATGACTGTTTTGTTTGGGCCCCCACCAAAGAAGAAGCAATCAATCTCTCCTTGCACAAACTGACTCTACAGAGGCAAGATGTCGACCTCATCCTCCGATTCCTCACCCCTTTCACTGTGAACATCCTCCTCCTCACAGAGAATTAATTTGTACCCACTGGAATCCACCATCACGGGTCCCTGTATACTTTCTGGAGGCAATTGCTGGTAAAGGTTTTCCCGGATGAATTTATAATTAATTTTGATGAACATCATCTTCTCTTTAGTGGAAGTAACCTCCTACGCCGATCGCTGACAAGGTTACCGGCTGCACTAAACACTCTTTCGGAGTACACACTGGAGGGGGGGCCACTTAGGTAAAATAAAGCCAGTTTGTGCAAGGGCATCCAAATTGCCTCTTTTTCCTGCCAGTATACATACGGACTGTCTGACATGCCTATTTGGATGCTGTCACTCATATAATCCTCCACCATTCTTTCAATGGTGACAGAATCATATGCAGTGACAGTAGACATGTCAGTAATCGTTGGCAGGTCCTTCAGTCCGGACCAGATGTCAGCTTTCGCTCTTGACTGCCCTGCATCACCGCCAGCGTGTGGGCTAGGAAATCTTATCCTTTTCCTTGCAGCCCCATTGTCGAGAGAAATTAAAGGACAAGCTGTTTGATGGGTCACGTTCTGCTTGAGTTGACAATTTACTAACCAGCAGGTCTTTGCACCTCTGCACACTTGTGTCTACTGGAAAGAGAGATACAACGTAGGCTTTAGACCTAGGATTGAGCACGGTGGCCAAAATGTAGTGCTCTGATTTCAACAGATTGACCACCCTTGAATCCTCCAGCTGCTTCTGCAAAAGCCTGATGAGGGGAATGACCTGACTCAAGCTGGCAGTGTCTGAACTGACTTCACGTATGGCAATTTTGAAGGGTTGGAGAACCTTGCACAAGATGGAAATCATTCTCCACTGCGCTTGAGTCAGGTGCATTACCCCTCCTTTGCCTATAGCATAGGTGGATGTATAGGCTTGAATGGCCTTTTGCTGCTCCTCCATCCTCTGAAGCATATAGAGTGTTGAATTCCACCTCGTTACCACCTCTTGCTTCAGGTGATGGCAGGGCAGGTTCAGGAGTGTTTGCTGGCACTCCAGTCTTCGGCACGCAGTGGCAGAATGCCGAAAGTGGCCCGCAATTTTTCGGGCCACTGACAGCATCTCCTGCACACCCCTGTCATTTTTAAAAAATTCTGCTCCACCAAATTAGTTGCATGTGCAAAACAAGGGACATGTTGGAATTTGCCCAGCTGTAATGCACGCACAATATTGGTGGCATTGTCCGATATCACAAATTCCCAGTAGAGTCCAATTGGGGTAAGCCATTCTGCGATGATGTTCCTCAGTTTCCGTAAGAGGTTGTCAGCTGTGTGCCTCTTACAGAAAGTGTTGATACATAGCGTAACCTGCCTGGGAACGAGTTGGCGTTTGCGAGATGCTGCTACTGGTGCCGCTGCTGTTGTTGCTGCTGGAGGCCAAACATCTTACCCAGTGGGCTGTCACAGTCATATAGTCCTCATTCTGCCCTGTTCCACTTGTCCACATGTCTGTGGTTAAGTGGACACTGGATGCAACCGCATTTTGTAGGACACTGAGGACTCTTTTTGTCTGTGTACATTCTCAGTATCACCTGCCTAGAGAAGTGGAACCTAGATGGGATTTGATACCGGGGACACAGTACCTCAAACAATTCTCTAAGTCCCACTGAACTAATGGTGGATACCGGATGCACATCTAACACCAACATACTGTAGCTGTCAAGGCCTCAGTTATAAACTTTGCAAAAGGATGACTGCTGTCATATTTCATCTTCCTCACAAAGGACTGTTGAGGAGGAAGTTGACATTGAGGGAGTTGGTGGTGTGGCTTGCAGGAGCTTGGGTACAGGAGGAAGAAGGGATTTAGGTGTCAGTGGACTGCTTACGCTCTTACCCAAAGTTTCACAACTAGACACTGACTTCTGATGAATGCGCAGCAGGTGACGTATAAGGGAGGATGTTACTAGGTGGTTAACATCCTTACCCCTACTTATTACAGATTGACAGAGGCAACAGATGGCTTGACACCTGTTGTCCGGATTTGTGGAGAAATAATTCCACACCGAAGAGGTGGCTTTTTTGGTAGTTTGCCCAGGCATCACAATGGGCTTCTTCATCCCACGGACAACAGGTGTCTCCCCCGGTACCTGACTTAAACAAACCACATCACCATCAGAATCCTAATGAACTTCCACCTCAGCTCCAGCAATACCCATATCCTCATCCAGGTGTACTTCAACAGTGACATCTTCAATTTGAATATCAGGAACTGGACTGTGGGTGCTCCTTCCAGCACTTGCAGGGGGCGTGCAAAAGGTGGAAGGAGCTACCTCTTCCTGTCCAGTGTTGGGAAGGTCAGGCATCGCAACCGCCGACACACTTGGACTCTCCTTAGGGATTTGTGATACCATCTCAGAATGCACAGTTCTTTTCTGTGCTTTTTCCAGCTTAACTATTTTATTTTTTCTAGCGGGAGGATGAGGGCTTCCATCGTCATGTGAAGCTGTACCACTAGCCATGAACATAGGCTAGGGCCTCAGCCATTCCTTGCCACTCCGTGTCGTAAATGGCATATTGGAAAGTTTACGTTTCTCCTCAGACGATTTAAATTCCTTTTTTTGGTTCTTTTTACTGAACTTTGGCTTTTTTGATTTTACATGCCCTCTACTATCACAATGGGCATCGGCCTTGCCAGACGACGTTGATGGCATTTCATCGTCTATGTCATGGCTAGTGGCAGCAGCTTCAGCACTAGTAGGAAGTGGATCTTGATCTTTCCCTATTTTATCCTCCAAATTTTTGCTCTTCCTTATTTTTTGTGAGTTATATAAGACAATGGCCCTCATTCCGAGTTGATCGGTCGCAAGGCGAATTTAGCAGAGTTACACACGCTAAGCCGCCGCCTACTGGGAGTGAATCTTAGCTTCTTAAAATTGCGACCGATGTATTCGCAATAATGCGATTACTAACTACTTAGCAGTTTCAGAGTAGCTCCAGACTTACTCTGCCTGTGCGATCATTTCAGTGCTTGTCGTTCCTGGTTGACGTCACAAACACACCCAGCGTTCGCCCAGGCACTCCCACCGTTTCTCCGGCCACTCCTGCGTTTTTTCCGGAAACGGTAGCGTTTTCAGCCACACGCCCCTGAAACGCCGTGTTTCCGCCCAGTAACACCCATTTCCTGTCAATCACATTACGATCGCCGGAGCGAAGAAAAAGCCGTGAGTAAAAATACTTTCTTCATAGTAAAGTTACTTGGCGCAGTCGCAGTGCGAACATTGCGCATGCGTACTAAGCGGATTTTCACTGCGATGCGATGAAAAATACCGAGCGAACAACTCGGAATGAGGGCCAATATGCGGCACCGGAATGACTGGAGTGACTGATGGCCAGGACACTACTACTGGTCTGATGCAGCACAACACAGCAACGCCGTAAGGGGCTTGTTGTTATTATTATTATTATACGGCAGCAGTGGACATATAGCAGCAGCGTATACCACTGTGACTGCCTCGTCACTGAAATGACTGATGGACAGGACACTACCACTGGTCTGATGCAGCACAACACAACAACACTGTAAGGGACTTGTGGTTGTTAATATTATTATTATTATTATTATTATACTGTAGCAGTGACTGCCTTGTCACTGGAATGACTGATGGATAGGACACTACCATTGGTCTGATGCAGCACAACACAACACCACTTTATACAGCTACACTGGATATATGGCAGCAGAGGACACCAACACTGTGACTGGCTGGACTGATGCAGCACAATACACTGACTGCACTGGACTGGACTGAGCAGCACAACACAGCACAAGACTCGCCACCCCACTTTCCCGCCCCCACACAGACACTGAACACTGAGGACACGTCCTCTCAATACACTCTCCGAGACTGGAGTGAAAATAGCCGCGACGCGCGGCTCCTTATATGGAATCCAAATCCCGCGAGAATCCCAAAGCGGGTTGATGACGTTTTGCCGCGTTCAGGTTTCCGAGTCTGGCGGGAAAACTCAAGCCTGGCTCGGAACCGAACTCGGAAGGCAAAGTCCGGTAGGGTTTGGTTCTCTAAGAACCGAACCCGCTCATCTCTAGTATTAACAAATGTAATTTATCACACTTCACTCTATTTTTTACTGTAGAACAGTGACGTGCAGTGAGGTCTTTGGCTGGGTAGGCACATATATATCTCCATCTCTCACTTGAGATGCATGTGCAGGCCAGAGCGTAAGCGCCGCTCAGGGCCGGTGCAAGGGTGTTCGGCGCCCTCCCGCAAACTATAAAATGCGCCCTCCCTCCCTTAACTCATAAAGGGACAGCGTGCATCACAAAAGAGGGGTGTGGTCTCACAAGGAAGGGGTGTGGACACAATAGCACCTGACAACAGTACCTATAAAATTCAAATTACGCCACACTGTAGCGCAATCTTATTCACATTACACTATATGTAGTCCCTATGATTCATATTACACAACATAGTAGTGTCCCTTATATTTATGTCCAGCATTGCCTGGGTTTCTGTTTATTTTTTTAAGCTATTATCCCCAGCACTGCCTGAGGATATTTTTTCTTCTCTCTTTTTACTCCTCTCTCTCTCAGCTCCCCTTTTCCCCATCTATTTCCCTCCCCTCTTTCCCTTTCTTACTCCCACTTTGAGAGTCACAGGGAGGGTGATGGCAGGGATGCTGAGGGGGAGATACAGGGAGGGTGAGGGTAGGGATGCTGAGGGGTAAATACAGGGAGGGTGATGGTAGGAATGCTGACGGGGAGGGTGAGGGTAGGGACGCTGAGGGGGAGAAACAGGGAGGGTGAGGGCTGGAAAGCTGACAGGGAGGGTGAGGGCAGGGACACTGACGGGGAGTTAGAGGGCAAGTGAGGGTAGGGATGCTGAAAAGGAGTTACAGGGAGGGTGCGGGCATGGACGCTCATGGGGTGTTATAGGGAGAGTGAGTGCATGGACGCTGACTGGGTGTTAGAGGAAGGGTGAGGGTCAGGGGCGGAACTACTGGCGGGGCAGGCAGTGCATTGCACTGGGGCCCCGCCGCACTCAGGGGCCCACAGCCGCCGGCCGGCATTTAGAACAGATTGACATGCGGACGAGAGTCCGCATGTCAATCTGCGTTCTCCTCTCCCTCCTTGCTGCTCCCCTGCTCCCCCGGCCCCCCCCTATGTGTTGGAGGGACACGAGCGCATCGCGCGTCTCTCTGTGTCCCTCCTGGCTCTCCCCCGGCCGCTCTAAGGAAGCATGTGCCGTTCGTGAGCTCTGATTGGCTCACGAACGGCACATGCTTCATTAGACCAGCGGGGGAGAGCCAGGAGGGACACAGGAGAGACGCGCGATGCGCTCGTGTCCCTCCAACACATAGGGGGGGGAGGGGGGACCGGGGGAGCATGCACTGGGGGGACAGATCTGGCACTGGGGACATATACCTGGCACTGGGGGGACAGATCTGGCACTGGGGACATATACCTGGCACTGGGGGGACAGATCTGGCACTGGGGACATATACCTGGCACTGGGGGGACAGATCTGGCACTGGGGACATATACCTGGCACTGGGGGGACAGATCTGGCACTGGGGACATATACCTGGCACTGGGGGGACAGATCTGGCACTGGGGACATATACCTGGCACTGGGGACAGATCTGGCACTGGGGACATATACCTGGCACTGGGGACATATACCTTGCACTGGGGGGGCATATACCTGGCACTGGGGGGGAATATCTGGCACTGTGGGAGAATATCTGGCACTGGGGGGGCATATACCCGGCACTGGGGGCATATACCTGGCACTGGGGGGGAAGCAGGCACTGGGGGGGAATATCTGGCACTGGGGGCATATACCTGGCACTGGGGGCATATAACTGGCACTGGGGGGGCATGTACCTGGCACTGGGGGCATATACCTGGCACTGGGGGGGAATATCTGGCACTGTGGGAGAATATCTGGCACTGGGTGCATATACCTGGCACTGTGGGGGAATATCTGGCACTGGGAGCATATGTGGCACTGGGAGCACGGCCCTAGCAACAAGCACTACCCACTAGCAACGAGCATGACACCCAGTGCATGAAACCCCTGGCAACGAGCATGACATCCTGGCACTGTGCATGGAACCAAGTGCATGAAACCCCTGGCAACAAGCAGGTAATTTCTTTTTTTATTTGTTGGGACTGCCTGCCGCAATGTGTAAAAAGGGGGGACTGCCTGCCGCTATGTATAAAAATGGGGAATCTGCATGCCGCAATGTAAAAATGGGGAATCTGCCTGCCGCTATGTGTAAAAAGGTAGAATCTGCCTGCCGTAATGTGTAAAAAGGGCACGCTATCTGCCGTTATGTGTAAAAGTGTATGGTGTCTGCCGTAATGTGTAAAATGGGGACGCTGTCTGCCGTAATGTGTAAAATGGGGATGCTGCCTGCCGTAATGTGTAAAAAGTGCACGCTGTCTGCCGCTATGTGTAACGAGGGCACGCTGTCTGCCGCTATGTGTAACGAGGGTACGCTGTCTGCCATTGTGTAAAAAGTGTATGCTGTCTGCCGCTATGTGTAACGAGGGCACGCTGTCTGCCGTTATGTGTAAAAAGTGCACGCTGTCTGCCGTTATGTGTAAAAAGGGGAATCTGTTCGCTGTAAGGAGTAAAAGGGTCTCTACCTGGTGTAGTGGTGCTACTGTGCGGCGTAATTTGAAGAATGGAGACTACTGTGCACCGTTTTATGAATTGGTATTATTTTGTGGACACACCCCTTCCCCACGAAGCCACGCCACTATGTATTTTTGCGTGCGCGCCTACGGCGCGCACTGCCCATGGGGTGTACTTGGATGGGGGGCCCAAAGCATTTTGTTGCACCTGGGCCCACCGCTTGCTTGTTCCGCCACTGGTGAGGGTAGTGACGCTGACAGGGAGTTAGAGGGATCATGAGGGGCGAGTTACAGGGAGGGTAAGGGCAGTAGTACTGAAGAGGGAGTTCAAGTTCAGTTTTATTGTCATCAGCCAAAACAAATTGACAGACAAAATTACAGTAGTACATAGCACCAAGTAGCAGGCGATACAGTTAAAGCATACAAAACATAAGAATAAATTATTAATAAGAATAATTAGTGATGAGCGGGTTCGGATCCTCGGAATCCGACCCGCCCGAACTTCACCTTTTTTTTACACGGGTCCGAGCGACTCGGATCCTCCCGCCTTGCTCGGTTAACCCGAGCGCGCCCGAACGTCATCATCCCGCTGTCGGATTCTCGCGAGACTCGGATTCTATATAAGGAGCCGCGCGTCGCCGCCATTTTCACACGTGCATTGAGATTGATAGGGAGAGGACGTGGCTGGCGTCCTCTCCGAGTCCGTTGTATTATATTAGAACTTAGTTAGTTATAATTGTGGGGAGGATTGGGGATGGGGAGCAGCTGTTAGGGAGTACAGTGCAGGGTTTTGAGTTTAATCCGTTGTTTCTCTGCCTGAAAAAAAACGCTCCACCATATCTGTGCTCACTCAGTATGCTGCACTGCTGCATGATATATCTGTGCTGAGTGCACTGCTCACACTGCCTAATTGTGGGGACTGGGGAGCAGTTATAGCAGGAGTACAGTGCACAGTTTTGCTGACAGTGACCACCAGTCCAGTATACGTTTGTCTGCCTGAAAAACACTGTGGTGTTTTTTTTTTTCTTTCTTCATGCTAGTTTGTTTAGCAGTCTGCTGACACTGCAGTGTCCACCTGGTCCGTTATACAGTATATTATATATATAATTAAGCACTAAGCAGTAGTGATGAGCACCGGAAATTTTTCGGGTTTTGTGTTTTGGTTTTGGGTTCGGTTCCGCGGCCGTGTTTTGGGTTCGAACGCGTTTTGGCAAAACCTCACCGAATTTTTTTTGTCGGATTCGGGTGTGTTTTGGATTCGGGTGTTTTTTTCAAAAAACCCTAAAAAACAGCTTAAATCATAGAATTTGGGGGTCATTTTGATCCCAAAGTATTATTAACCTCAATAACCATAATTTCCACTCATTTCCAGTCTATTTTGAACACCTCACACCTCACAATATTATTTTTAGTCCTAAAATTTGCACCGAGGTCGCTGGATGACTAAGCTCAGCGACCCAAGTGGCCGACACAAACACCTGGCCCATCTAGGAGTGGCACTGCAGTGTCACGCAGGATGGCCCTTCCAAAAAACACCCCCCAAACAGCACATGACGCAAAGAAAAAAAGAGGCGCAATGAGGTAGCTGTGTGACTAAGATAAGCGACCCAAGTGGCCGACACAAACACCTGGCCCATCTAGGAGTGGCACTGCAGTGTCACGCAGGATGGCCCTTCCAAAAAACACCCCCCAAACAGCACTTGACGCAAAGAAAAAAAGAGGCGCAATGAGGTAGCTGTGTGACTAAGATAAGCGACCCAAGGGGCCGACACAAACACCTGGCCCATCTAGGAGTGGCACTGCAGTGTCACGCAGGATGGCCCTTCCAAAAAACACTCCCCAAACAGCACATGACGCAAAGAAGAAAAAAAAGAGGCGCAATGAGGTAGCTGTGTGAGTTAGCTAAGCGACCCTAGTTGCCGACACAAACACCTGGCCCATCTAGGAGTGGCACTGCAGTGTCACGCAGGCTGGCCCTTCAAAAAACTACTCCCCAAACAGCACATGACGCAAAGAAGAAAAAAAAGAGGTGCAATGAGGTAGCTGTGTGAGTAAACTAAGCGACCCTAGTGGCCGACACAAACACCTGGCCCATCTAGGAGTGGCACTGCAGTGTCACGCAGGCTGGCCCTTCCAAAAACTACTCCCCAAACAGCACATGACGCAAAGAAGAAAAAAAAGAGGCGCAATGAGGTAGCTGTGTGAGTAAGCTAAGCGACCCTAGTGGCCGACACAAACACCTGGCCCATCTAGGAGTGGCACTGCAGTGTCACGCAGGCTGGCCCTTCAAAAAACTACTCCCCAAACAGCACATGACGCAAAGAAGAAAAAAAAGAGGCGCAATGAGGTAGCTGTGTGAGTAAGCTAAGCGACCCTAGTGGCCGACACAAACACCTGGCCCATCTAGGAGTGGCACTGCAGTGTCACGCAGGCTGGCCCTTCCAAAAACTACTCCCCAAACAGCACATGACGCAAAGAAGAAAAAAAAGAGGCGCAATGAGGTAGCTGTGTGAGTAAGCTAAGCGACCCTAGTGGCCGACACAAACACCTGGCCCATCTAGGAGTGGCACTGCAGTGTCACGCAGGATGGCCCTTCCAAAAAATACTCCCCAAACAGCACATGACGCAAAGAAGAAAAAAAAGAGGCGCAATGAGGTAGCTGTGTGAGTAAGCTAAGCGACCCTAGTGGCCGACACAAACACCTGGCCCATCTAGGAGTGGCACTGCAGTGTCACGCAGGATGGCCCTTCAAAAAACTACTCCCCAAACAGCACATGACGCAAAGAAGAAAAAAAAGAGGCGCAATGAGGTAGCTGTGTGAGTAAGCTAAGCGACCCTAGTGGCCGACACAAACACCTGGCCCATCTAGGAGTGGCACTGCAGTGTCACGCAGGCTGGCCCTTCCAAAAACTACTCCCCAAACAGCACATGACGCAAAGAAGAAAAAAAAGAGGCGCAATGAGGTAGCTGTGTGAGTAAGCTAAGCGACCCTAGTGGCCGACACAAACACCTGGCCCATCTAGGAGTGGCACTGCAGTGTCACGCAGGCTGGCCCTTCCAAAAACTACTCCCCAAACAGCACATGACGCAAAGAAAAATGAAAGAAAAAAGAGGTGCAAGATGGAATTGTCCTTGGGCCCTCCCACCCACCCTTATGTTGTATAAACAGGACATGCACACTTTAACCAACCCATCATTTCAGTGACAGGGTCTGCCACACGACTGTGACTGAAATGACGGGTTGGTTTGGACCCCAACCAAAAAAGAAGCAATTAATCTCTCCTTGCACAAACTGGCTCTACAGAGGCAAGATGTCCACCTCATCATCATCCTCCGATATATCACCGTGTACATCCCCCTCCTCACAGATTATCAATTCGTCCCCACTGGAATCCACCATCTCAGCTCCCTGTGTACGTTGTGGAGGCAATTGCTGCTGGTGAATTTCTCCACGGAGGAATTGATTATAATTCATTTCAATGAACATCCTCTTTCACCACATTTTCTGGATGTAACCTCGTACGCCGATTGCTGACAAGGTGAGCGGCGGCACTAAACACTCTTTCGGAGTACACACTTGTGGGAGGGCAACTTAGGTAGAATAAAGCCAGTTTGTGCAAGGGCCTCCAAATTGCCTCTTTTTCCTGCCAGTATAAGTATGGACTGTCTGACGTGCCTACTTGGATGCGGTCACTCATATAATCCTCCACCATTCTTTCAATGGGGAGAGAATCATATGCAGTGACAATAGACGACATGTCCGTAATCGTTGTCAGGTCCTTCAGTCCGGACCAGATGTCAGCATCAGCAGTCGCTCCAGACTGCCCTGCATCACCGCCAGCGGGTGGGCTCGGAATTCTGAGCCTTTTCCTCGCACCCCCAGTTGCGGGAGAATGTGAAAGAGGAGATGTTGACGGGTCGCGTTCCGCTTGACTTGACAATTTTCTCACCAGCAGTTCTTTGAACCCCTGCAGACTTGTGTCTGCCAGAAAGAGAGATCCAAGGTAGGTTTAAAATCTAGGATCGAGCACGGTGGCCAAAATGTAGTGCTCTGATTTCAACAGATTGACCACCCGTGAATCCTGGTTAAGCGAATTAAGGGCTCCATCCACAAGTCCCACATGCCTAGCGGAATCGCTCTGTGTTAGCTCCTCCTTCAATGTCTCCAGCTTCTTCTGCAAAAGCCTGATGAGGGGAATGACCTGACTCAGGCTGGCAGTGTCTGAACTGACTTCACGTGTGGCAAGTTCAAAAGGTTGCAGAACCTTGCACAACGTTGAAATCATTCTCCACTGCGCTTGAGGCAGGTGCATTCCACCTCCTATATCGTGCTCAGTTGTATAGGCTTGAATGGCCTTTTGCTGCTCCTCCAACCTCTGAAGCATATAGAGGGTTGAATTCCACCTCGTTACCACTTCTTGCTTCAGATGATGGCAGGGCAGGTTCAGGCGTTTTTGGTGGTGCTCCAGTCTTCTGTACGTGGTGCCTGTACGCCGAAAGTGTGCCGCAATTCTTCTGGCCATCGACAGCATCTCTTGCATGCCCCTGTCGTTTTTTAAATAATTCTGCACCACCAAATTCAAGGTATGTGCAAAACATGGGACGTGCTGGAATTTGCCCAGATTTAATGCACACACAATATTGCTGGCGTTGTCCGATGCCACAAATCCACAGGAGAGTCCAATTGGGGTAAGCCATTCTGCGATGATCTTCCTCAGTTGCCGTAAGAGGTTTTCAGCTGTGTGCGTATTCTGGAAAGCGGTGATACAAAGCGTAGCCTGCCTAGGAAAGAGTTGGCGTTTGCGAGATGCTGCTACTGGTGCCGCCGCTGCTGTTCTTGCGGCGGGAGTCCATACATCTACCCAGTGGGCTGTCACAGTCATATAGTCCTGAGTCTGCCCTGCTCCACTTGTCCACATGTCCGTGGTTAAGTGGACATTGGGTACAACTGCATTTTTTAGGACACTGGTGACTCTTTTTCTGAGGTCTGTGTACATTTTCGGTATCGCCTGCCTAGAGAAATGGAACCTAGATGGTATTTGGTACCGGGTACACAGTACCTCCAACAAGTCTATAGTTGGCTCTGCAGTAATGATGGATACCGGAACCACGTTTCTCACCGCCCAGGATGCCAAGGCCTCAGTTATCCGCTTTGCAGCAGGATGACTGCTGTGATATTTCATCTTCCTCGCAAAGGACTGTTGGACAGTCAATTGCTTGGTGGAAGTAGTAAAAGTGGTCTTACGACTTCCCCTCTGGGATGACCATCGACTCCCAGCAGCAACAACAGCAACGCCAGCAGCAGTAGGCGTTACACGCAAGGATGCATCGGAGGAATCCCAGGCAGGAGAGGACTCGTCAGAATTGCCAGTGACATGGCCTGCAGGACTATTGGCATTCCTGGGGAAGGAGGAAATTGACACTGAGGGAGTTGGTGGGGTGGTTTGCGTGAGCTTGGTTACAAGAGGAAGGGATTTACTGGTCAGTGGACTGCTTCCGCTGTCGCCCAAAGTTTTTGAACTTGTCACTGACTTATTATGAATGCGCTGCAGGTGACGTATAAGGGAGGATGTTCCGAGGTGGTTAACGTCCTTACCCCTACTTATTACAGCTTGACAAAGGCAACACACGGCTTGACAAATGTTGTCCGCATTTCTGTTAAAATACTTCCACACTGAAGAGCTGATTTTTTTGGTATTTTCACCAGGCATGTCAATGGCCATATTCGTCCCACGGACAACAGGTGTCTCCCCGGGTGCCTGACTTAAACAAACCACCTCACCATCAGAATCCTCCTTGTCAATTTCCTCCCCAGCGCCAGCAACACCCATATCCTCCTCATCCTGGTGTACTTCAACACTGACATCTTCAATCTGACTATCAGGAACTGGACTGCGGGTGCTCCTTCCAGCACTTGCAGGGGGCATGCAAATGGTGGAAGGCGCATGCTCTTCACGTCCAGTGTTGGGAAGGTCAGGCATCGCAAACGACACAATTGGACTCTCCTTGTGGATTTGTGATTTCGAAGAACGCACAGTTCTTTGCTGTGCTTTTGCCAGCTTAAGTCTTTTAATTTTTCTAGCGAGAGGATGACTGCTTCCATCCTCATGTGAAGCTGAACCACTAGCCATGAACATAGGCCAGGGCCTCAGCCGTTCCTTGCCACTCCGTGTGGTAAATGGCATATTGGCAAGTTTACGCTTCACCTCCGACGATTTTATTTTTTTATTTTTGAGTCCTTTTTTTACTGATATTTGGTGTTTTGGATTTTACATGCTCTGTACTATGACATTGGGCATCGGCCTTGGCAGACGACGTTGATGGCATTTCATCGTCTCGGCCATGACTAGTGGCAGCAGCTTCAGCACGAGGTGGAAGTCGATCTTGATCTTTCCCTATTTTTGGAACCTCAACATTTTTGTTCTCCATATTTTAATAGGCACAACTAAAAGGCACCTCAGGTAAACAATGGAGATGGATGGATACTAGTATACTTATGGATGACGAGTGACTGCCGACACAGAGGTAGCTACAGCCGTAGTCTACTGTACTGCGTCTGCTAGTATAGACTGGATGATAATGATATAAAAAATATATATATATCACTACTGCAGGACAGGTATATATTATATAATGATGGACCTGCTGGACACTGTCAGCACTGCAGACTCCTAAACTACTAGTATGAAGATAGAAAAAAAAAAACCCACCACAGGTAGGTATACAATTATGGACGAGCGACTGCCGACACAGAGGTAGCTACAGCCGTGGACTACCGTACTGCGTCTGCTAGTATAGACTGGATGATAATGATATAAAAAATATAAAAAATATATATATATTACTACTGCAGGACAGGTATATAGTATATAATGATGGACCTGCTGGACACTGTCAGCACTGCAGACTCCTAAACTACTAGTATGAAGATAGAAAAAAAAAAAAACCCACCACAGGTAGGTATACAATTATGGACGAGCGACTGCCGACACAGAGGTAGCTACAGCCGTGGACTACCGTACTGCGTCTGCTAGTATAGACTGGATGATAATGATATAAAAAATATATATATATCACTACTGCAGGTATATATTATAATATAATGAATGACGGACCTGCTGGACACTGTCAGCAGAATGCGTTTATAGAATAAAAAAAAAAACACCACAAGAGTGTTTAACTTTTTCAGGCAGACAATATACTGGTGGTCACTGGTCAGTCACACTGGCAGCAAAAGTGTGCACTGTTAAATATGTACTCCTGCTATAACTGCTCCCCAGTCTCCCCCACAATTAAGCTGTGTGAGCAGTGAGCACTCAGCACAGTCAGATATACATAGATGATATTATCATGCAGCACACTGAGGCTGAGCACAGATATGGTATGTGACTGTGTATCGTTTTTTTTCAGGCAGAGAACGGATTATATTAAATAATAAATAAAACTGGTGGTCACTAGTATAACTATCAGCAAAACTCTGCACTCTCTGAGTACTCCTAATGCTCCAGTAAATCAAGTGTCTCACTCTCTATCTAAACGGAGAGGACGCCAGCCACGTCCTCTCCCTATCAATCTCAATGCACGTGTGAAAATGGCGGCGACGCGCGGCTCCTTATATAGAATCTGAGTCTCGCGATAGAATCCGAGCCTCGCGAGAATCCGACTGCGGGATGATGACGTTCGGGCGCGCTCGGGTTAACCGAGCAAGGCGGGAAGATCCGAGTCTGCCTCGGACCCGTGTAAAAAGGCTGAAGTTCGGGGGGGGTTCGGTTTCCGATAAACCGAACCCGCTCATCACTACTAAGCAGCAGTACGGTAGGCCACGGCTGTACCTACCTCTGTGTCGACTCGTCACTCGTCGTCCATAAGTATAAGTAATACTATCCATCCATCTACATTGTATACCTGTGGTGTTTTTTTTTCTTTCTTCATACTAGTTTAGCAGTCTGCTGCTGACACTGTCCACCAGGTCCGTTATACAGTATATTATATTTATATATAAGCACTAAGCAGCAGTAAGGTAGGCCACGGCTGTACCTACCTCTGTGTCGTCACTCGTCGTCCATAAGTATAAGTAATACTATACTATCCATCCATCTACATTGTATACCTGTGGTGTTTTTTTTTTCTTTCTTCATACTAGTTTAGCAGTCTGCTGCTGACTAGAGATGAGCGGGTTCGGTTCCTCTGAATCCGAACCCGCCAGAACTTCATGTTTTTTTTCACGAGTCCGAGCGACTCGGATCTTCCCGCCTTGCTCGGTTAACCCGAGCGCGCCCGAACGTCATCATGACGCTGTCGGATTCTCGCGAGGCTCGGATTCTATCGCGAGACTCGGATTCTATATAAGGAGCCGCGCGTCGCCGCCATTTTCACACGTGCATTGAGATTGATAGGGAGAGGACGTGGCTGGCGTCCTCTCCGTTTAGACACTTGATTTACTAATTTTGGGGAGCATTAGGAGTACTCAGTAGTGTACAGTGCAGAGTTTTGCTGATAGTGACCAGTGACCACCACTTTTATTTATAATCCGTTCTCTGCCTGAAAAAAGCGATACACAGCACACAGTGACTCAGTCACATACATACCATATCTGTGTGCACTGCTCAGGCTCAGGCCAGTGTGCTGCATCATCTTATTATATATCTGTCTGACTGCTCAGCTCACACAGCTTATAATTGTGGGGGAGACTGGGGAGCACTACTGCAGTGCCAGTAGGTTATAGCAGGAGCCAGGAGTACATAATATTATATTAAAATTAAACAGTGCACACTTTTGCTGCAGGAGTGCCACTGCCAGTGTGACTAGTGACCAGTGACCTGACCACCAGTATATTATAATATATCTCTTTATCAACCAGTCTATATATTAGCAGCAGACACAGTACAGTGCGGTAGTTCACGGCTGTGGCTACCTCTGTGTCGGCACTCCGCAGCCCGTCCATAATTGTATATACCAGTGACCTAACCGTGGTTTTTTTTTCTTTCTTTATACATACATACTAGTTACGAGTATACTATCTCTTTATCAACCAGTCTATATATTAGCAGCAGACACAGTACAGTGCGGTAGTTCACGGCTGTGGCTACCTCTGTGTCGGCACTCCGCAGCCCGTCCATAATTGTATATACCAGTGACCTAACCCTGGTTTTTTTTTCTTTCTTTATACATACATACTAGTTACGAGTATATTATCTCTTTATCAACCAGTCTATATATTAGCAGCAGACACAGTACAGTGCGGTAGTTCACGGCTGTGGCTACCTCTGTGTCGGCACTCGGCAGCCCGTCCATAATTGTATATACCAGTGACCTAACCGTGGTTTTTTTTTCTTTCTTTATACATACATACTAGTTACGAGTATACTATCTCTTTATCAACCAGTCTATATATTAGCAGCAGACACAGTACAGTGCGGTAGTTCACGGCTGTGGCTACCTCTGTGTCGGCACTCGGCAGCCCGTCCATAATTGTATATACCAGTGACCTAACCGTGGTTTTTTTTTCTTTCTTTATACATACATACTAGTTACGAGTATACTATCTCTTTATCAACCAGTCTATATATTAGCAGCAGACACAGTACAGTGCGGTAGTTCACGGCTGTGGCTACCTCTGTGTCGGCACTCCGCAGCCCGTCCATAATTGTATATACCAGTGACCTAACCGTGGTTTTTTTTTCTTTCTTTATACATACATACTAGTTACGAGTATACTATCTCTTTATCAACCAGTCTATATATTAGCAGCAGACACAGTACAGTGCGGTAGTTCACGGCTGTGGCTACCTCTGTGTCGGCACTCCGCAGCCCGTCCATAATTGTATATACCAGTGACCTAACCGTGGTTTTTTTTTTTTTCTTTATACATACATACTAGTTACGAGTATACTATCTCTTTATCAACCAGTCTATATATTAGCAGCAGACACAGTACAGTGCGGTAGTTCACGGCTGTGGCTACCTCTGTGTCGGCACTCGGCAGCCCGTCCATAATTGTATACTAGTATCCAATCCATCCATCTCCATTGTTTACCTGAGGTGCCTTTTAGTTGTGCCTATTAAAATATGGAGAACAAAAATGTTGAGGTTCCAAAATTAGGGAAAGATCAAGATCCACTTCCACCTCGTGCTGAAGCTGCTGCCACTAGTCATGGCCGAGACGATGAAATGCCAGCAACGTCGTCTGCCAAGGCCGATGCCCAATGGCATAGTACAGAGCATGTCAAAACCAAAACACCAAATATCAGTAAAAAAAGGACTCCAAAACCTAAAATAAAATTGTCGGAGGAGAAGCGTAAACTTGCCAATATGCCATTTACCACACGGAGTGGCAAGGAACGGCTGAGGCCCTGGCCTATGTTCATGGCTAGTGGTTCAGCTTCACATGAGGATGGAAGCACTCAGCCTCTCGCTAGAAAACTGAAAAGACTCAAGCTGGCAAAAGCACCGCAAAGAACTGTGCGTTCTTTGAAATCCCAAATCCACAAGGAGAGTCCAATTGTGTCGGTTGCGATGCCTGACCTTCCCAACACTGGACGTGAAGAGCATGCGCCTTCCACCATTTGCACGCCCCCTGCAAGTGCTGGAAGGAGCACCCGCAGTCCAGTTCCTGATAGTCAGATTGAAGATGTCAGTGTTGAAGTACACCAGGATGAGGAGGATATGGGTGTTGCTGGCGCTGGGGAGGAAATTGACCAGGACGATTCTGATGGTGAGGTGGTTTGTTTAAGTCAGGCACCCGGGGAGACACCTGTTGTCCGTGGGAGGAATATGGCCGTTGACATGCCAGGTGAAAATACCAAAAAAATCAGCTCTTCGGTGTGGAGGTATTTCACCAGAAATGCGGACAACAGGTGTCAAGCCGTGTGTTCCCTTTGTCAAGCTGTAATAAGTAGGGGTAAGGACGTTAACCACCTCGGAACATCCTCCCTTATACGTCACCTGCAGCGCATTCATAATAAGTCAGTGACAAGTTCAAAAACTTTGGGTGACAGCGGAAGCAGTCCACTGACCAGTAAATCCCTTCCTCTTGTAACCAAGCTCACGCAAACCACCCCACCAACTCCCTCAGTGTCAATTTCCTCCTTCCCCAGGAATGCCAATAGTCCTGCAGGCCATGTCACTGGCAATTCTGACGAGTCCTCTCCTGCCTGGGATTCCTCCGATGCATCCTTGCGTGTAACGCCTACTGCTGCTGGCGCTGCTGTTGTTGCCGCTGGGAGTCGATGGTCATCCCAGAGGGGAAGTCGTAAGCCCACTTTTACTACTTCCAGTAAGCAATTGACTATTCAACAGTCCTTTGCGAGGAAGATGAAATATCACAGCAGTCATCCTACTGCAAAGCGGATAACTGAGGCCTTGGCATCCTGGGTGGTGAGAAACGTGGTTCCGGTATCCATCATTACTGCACAGCCAACTAGAGACTTGTTGGAGGTACTGTGTCCCCGGTACCAAATACCATCTAGGTTCCATTTCTCTAGGCAGGCGATACCGAAAATGTACACAGACCTCAGAAAAAGAGTCACCAGTGTCCTAAAAAATGCAGCTGTACCCAATGTCCACTTAACCACGGACATGTGGACAAGTGGAGCAGGGCAGGGTCAGGACTATATGACTGTGACAGCCCACTGGGTAGATGTATGGACTCCCGCCGCAAGAACAGCAGCGGCGGCACCAGTAGCAGCATCTCGCAAACGCCAACTCTTTCCTAGGCAGGCTACGCTTTGTATCACCGCTTTCCAGAATACGCACACAGCTGAAAACCTCTTACGGCAACTGAGGAAGATCATCGCGGAATGGCTTACCCCAATTGGACTCTCCTGTGGATTTGTGGCATCGGACAACGCCAGCAATATTGTGTGTGCATTAAATCTGGGCCAATTCCAGCACGTCCCATGTTTTGCACATACCTTGAATTTGGTGGTGCAGAATTTTTTAAAAAACGACAGGGGCGTGCAAGAGATGCTGTCGGTGGCCAGAAGAATTGCGGGACACTTTCGGCGTACAGGCACCACGTACAGAAAACTGGAGCACCACCAAAAACTACTGAACCTGCCCTGCCATCATCTGAAGCAAGAAGTGGTAACGAGGTGGAATTCAACCCTCTATATGCTTCAGAGGTTGGAGGAGCAGCAAAAGGCCATTCAAGCCTATACAATTGAGCACGATATAGTAGGTGGAATGCACCTGTCTCAAGTGCAGTGGAGAATGATTTCAACGTTGTGCAAGGTTCTGATGCCCTTTGAACTTGCCACACGTGAAGTCAGTTCAGACACTGCCAGCCTGAGTCAGGTCATTCCCCTCATCAGGCTTTTGCAGAAGAAGCTGGAGGCATTGAAGGAGGAGCTAACACGGAGCGATTCCGCTAGGCATGTGGGACTTGTGGATGCAGCCCTTAATTCGCTTAACAAGGATTCACGGGTGGTCAATCTGTTGAAATCAGAGCACTACATTTTGGCCACCGTGCTCGATCCTAGATTTAAAGCCTACCTTGGATCTCTCTTTCCGGCAGACACAGGTCTGCTGGGGTTGAAAGACCTGCTGGTGACAAAATTGTCAAGTCAAGCGGAACGCGACCTGTCAACATCTCCTCCTTCACATTCTCCCGCAACTGGGGGTGCGAGGAAAAGGCTCAGAATTCCGAGCCCACCCGCTGGCGGTGATGCAGGGCAGTCTGGAGCGACTGCTGATGCTGACATCTGGTCCGGACTGAAGGACCTGACAACGATTACGGACATGTCGTCTACTGTCACTGCATATGATTCTCTCAACATTGATAGAATGGTGGAGGATTATATGAGTGACCGCATACAAGTAGGCACGTCACACAGTCCGTACTTATACTGGCAGGAAAAAGAGGCAATTTGGAGGCCCTTGCACAAACTGGCTTTATTCTACCTAAGTTGCCCTCCCACAAGTGTGTACTCCGAAAGAGTGTTTAGTGCCGCCGCTCACCTTGTCAGCAATCGGCGTACGAGGTTACATCCAGAAAATGTGGAGAAGATGATGTTCATTAAAATGAATTATAATCAATTCCTCCGCGGAGACATTGACCAGCAGCAATTGCCTCCACAAAGTACACAGGGAGCTGAGATGGTGGATTCCAGTGGGGACGAATTGATAATCTGTGAGGAGGGGGATGTACACGGTGATATATCGGAGGGTGAAGATGAGGTGGACATCTTGCCTCTGTAGAGCCAGTTTGTGCAAGGAGAGATTAATTGCTTCTTTTTTGGGGGGGGTCCAAACCAACCCGTCATATCAGTCACAGTCGTGTGGCAGACCCTGTCACTGAAATGATGGGTTGGTTAAAGTGTGCATGTCCTGTTTTGTTTATACAACATAAGGGTGGGTGGGAGGGCCCAAGGATAATTCCATCTTGCACCTCTTTTTTCTTTTCTTTTTCTTTGCATCATGTGCTGATTGGGGAGGGTTTTTTGGAAGGGACATCCTGCGTGACACTGCAGTGCCACTCCTAGATGGGCCCGGTGTTTGTGTCGGCCACTAGGGTCGCTAATCTTACTCACACAGCTACCTCATTGCGCCTCTTTTTTTCTTTGCGTCATGTGCTGTTTGGGGAGGGTTTTTTGGAAGGGACATCCTGCGTGACACTGCAGTGCCACTCCTAGATGGGCCCGGTGTTTGTGTCGGCCACTAGGGTCGCTAATCTTACTCACACAGCTACCTCATTGCGCCTCTTTTTTTCTTTGCGTCATGTGCTGTTTGGGGAGGGTTTTTTGGAAGGGACATCCTGCGTGACACTGCAGTGACACTCCTAGATGGGCCCGGTGTTTGTGTCGGCCACTAGGGTCGCTTATCTTACTCACACAGCGACCTCGGTGCAAATTTTAGGACTAAAAATAATATTGTGAGGTGTGAGGTATTCAGAATAGACTGAAAATGAGTGTAAATTATGGTTTTTGAGGTTAATAATACTTTGGGATCAAAATGACCCCCAAATTCTATGATTTAAGCTGTTTTTTAGTGTTTTTGGAAAAAAACACCCGAATCCAAAACACACCCGAATCCGACAAAAATAATTTGGTGAGGTTTTGCCAAAACGCGTTCGAACCCAAAACACGGCCGCGGAACCGAACCCAAAACCAAAACACAAAACCCGAAAAATTTCAGGCGCTCATCTCTACTGCTGACACTGTCCACCAGGTCCGTTATACAGTATATTATATTTATATATAAGCACTAAGCAGCAGTACGGTAGGCCACGGCTGTACCTACCTCTGTGTCGTCACTCGTCGCCCATAAGTATAAGTAATACTATACTATCCATCCATCTACAATGTATACCTGTGGTGGCTTTTAGTTGTGCGCAAAATATGGAAAACAAAAATGTGGAGGCTAAAAAAATAGGGAAAGATCAAGATCCACTTCCACCTCGTGCTGAAGCTGCTGCCACTAGTCATGGCCGAGACGATGAAATGCCATCAACGTCGTCTGCCAAGGCCGATGCCCAATGTCATAGTACAGAGCATGTAAAATCCAAAACACAAAAGATCAGTAAAAAATGACCCAAAAATCAAAATTAAAAGCGTCTGAGGAGAAGCGTAAACTTGCCAATATGCCATTTACGACACGGAGTGGCAAGGAATGGCTGAGGCCCTGGCCTATGTTCATGGCTAGTGGTTCAGCTTCACATGAGGATGGAAGCACTCATCCTCTCGCTAGAAAAAAGAAAAGACTTGCGGCAAAAGCACAGCAAAGAACTGTGCGTTCTTCGAAATCACAAATCCCAAAGGAGAGTCCAATTGTGTCGGTTGCGATGCCTGACCTTCCCAACACTGGACGGGAAGAGCTTGCGCCTTCCACCATTTGCACGCCCCCTGCAAGTGTTGAAAGGAGCACCCGCAGTCCAGTTCCTGATAGTGAAATTGAAGATGTCAGTGTTGAAGTACACCAGGATGAGAATATGGGTGTTGCTGGCGCTGGGGAGGAAATTGACAAGGAGGATTCTGATGGTGAGGTGGTTTGTTTAAGTTAGGCACCCGGGGAGACACCTGTTGTCCGTGGGAGGAATATGGCCATTGACATGCCTGGTGAAAATACCAAAAAAATTAGCTCTTCAGTGTGGAAGTATTTCAACAGAAATGCGGACAACATTTGTCAAGCCGTGTGTTGCCTTTGTCAAGCTGTAATAAGTAGGGGTAAGGACGTTAACCACCTCGGAACATCCTCCCTTATACGTCACCTGCAGCGCATTCATAATAAGTCAGTGACAAGTTCAAAAACTTTGGGCGACAGCGGAAGCAGTCCACTGACAACTAAATCCCTTCCTCTTGTAACCAAGCTCGCGCAAACCACACCACCAACTCCCTCAGTGTCAATTTCCTCCTTATCCAGGAAAGCCAATAGTCCTGCAGGCCATGTCACTGGCAAGTCTGACGAGTCCTCTCCTGCCTGGGATTCCTCCGATGCATCCTTGAGTGTAACGCCTACTGCTGCTGGCGCTGCTGTTGTTGCTGCTGGGAGTCGATTGTCATCCCAGAGGGGAAGTCGGAAGACCCCTTGTACTACTTCCAGTAAGCAATTGACTGTCCAACAGTCCTTTGCGAGGAAGATGAAATATCACAGCAGTCATCCTGTTGCAAAGCGGATAACTGAGGCCTTGACAACTATGTTGGTGTTAGACGTGCGTCCGGTATCCGCCGTTAGTTCACAGGGAACTAGACAATTTCTTGAGGTAGTGTGCCCCCGTTACCAAATACCATCTAGGTTCCACTTCTCTAGGCAGGCGATACCGAGAATGTACACGGACGTCAGAAAAAGACTCACCAGTGTCCTAAAAAATGCAGTTGTACCCAATGTCCACTTAACCACGGACATGTGGACAAGTGGAGCAGGGCAGACTCAGGACTACATGACTGTGACAGCCCACTGGGTAGATGTATTGCCTCCCGCTGCAAGAACAGCAGCGGCGGCACCAGTAGCAGCATCTCGCAAACGCCAACTCGTTCCTAGGCAGGCTACGCTTTGTATCACCGCTTTCCAGAATAGGCACACAGCTGAAAACCTCTTACGGCAACTGAGGAAGATCATCGCATAATGGCTTACCCCAATTGGACTCTCCTGGGGATTTGTGACATCGGACAATGCCAGCAATATTGTGAGTGCATTACATCTGGGCAAATTCCAGCACGTCCCATGTTTTGCACATACCTTGAATTTGGTGGTGCAGAATTATTTAAAAAACGACAGGGGTGTGCAAGAGATGCTGTCAGTGGCCAGAAGAATTGCGGGCCACTTTCGGCGTACAGGCACCGCGTACAGAAGACTGGAGCACCACCAAAAACACCTGAACCTGCCCTGCCATCATCTGAAGCAAGAGGTGGTAACGAGGTGGAATTCAACCCTCTATAGGCTTCAGAGGATGGAGGAGCAGCAAAAGGCCATTCAAGCCTATACATCTGGCCATGATATAGGCAAAGGAGGTGGAATGCACCTGTCTCAAGCGCAGTGGAGAATGATTTCAACGTTGTGCAAGGTTCTGCAACCTTTTGAACTTGCCACACGTGAAGTCAGTTCAGACACTGCCAGCCTGAGTCAGGTCATTCCCCTCATCAGGCTTTTGCAGAAGAAGCTGGAGGCATTGAAGGAGGAGCTAAAACAGAGCGATTCCGCTAGGCATGTTGGACTTGTGGATGGAGCCCTTCATTCGCTTAACCAGGATTCACGTGTGGTCAATCTGTTGAAATCAGAGCACTACATTTTGGCCACCGTGCTCGATCCTAGATTTAAAACCTACCTTGGATCTCTCTTTACGGCAGACACAAGTCTGCAGAGGTTCAAAGACCTGCTGGTGACAAAATTGTCAAGTCAAGCGGAACGCGACCCGTCAACATCTCCTCCTTCACATTCTCCCGCAACTGGGGGTGCGAGGAAAAGGCTACGAATTCCGAGCCCACCCGCTGGCGGTGATGCAGGGCAGTCTGGAGCGACTGCTGATGCTGACATCTGGTCCGGACTGAAGGACCTGCCAACGATTACTGACAAGTCGTCTACTGTCACTGCATATGATTCTCTCACCATTGAAAGAATGGTGGAGGATTATATGAGTGACAGCATCCAAGTAGGCACGTCAGACAGTCCGTACGTATACTGGCAGGAAAAAGAGGCAATTTGGAGGCCCTTGCACAAACTGGCTTTATTCTACCTAAGTTGCCCTCCCTCCAGTGTGTACTCCGAAAGAGTGTTTAGTGCCGCCGCTCACCTTGTCAGCAATCGGCGTACGAGGTTACTTCCAGAAAATGTGGAGAAGATGATGTTCATTAAAATGAATTATAATCAATTCCTCCGTGGAGACATTCACCAGCAGCAATTGCCTCCAGAAAGTACACGAGGACCTGAGATGGTGGATTCCAGTGGGGACGAATTAATAATCTGTGAGGAGGGGGATGTACACAGTGAAAGGGGTGATGATTCGGACGATGATGATGATGAGGTGGACATCTTGCCTCCGTAGAGCCAGTTTGTGCAAGGAGAGATTGATTGCTTCTTTTTTGGCGGGGGCCCAAACCAACCAGTCATTTCAGTCACAGTCGTGTGGCAGACCCTGTCGCTGAAATGATGGGTTCGTTAAAGTGTGCATGTCCTGTTTTTACAACATAAGGGTGGGTTGGAGGGCCCAAGGACAATTCCATCTTGCACCTCTTTTTTCTTTCATTTTTCTTTGCATCATGTGCTGTTTGTGGAGTATTTTTTTGAAGGGCCATCCTGCGTGACACTGCAGTGCCACTCCTAGATGGGCCAGGTATTTGTGTCGGCCACTAGGGTCGCTTAGCTTAGTCACACAGCTACCTCATTGCGCCTCTTTTTTTCTTTGCGTCATGTGCTGTTTGGGGAGTATTTTTTTGAAGGGCCATCCTGCGTGACACTGCAGTGCCACTCCTAGATGGGCCAGGTGTTTGTGTCGGCCACTAGGGTCGCTTAGCTTAGCCATCCAGCGACCTCGGTGCAAATTTTAGGACTAAAAATAATATTGTGAGGTGTGAGGTGTTCAGAATAGACTGAAAATTAGTGGAAATTATGGTTATTGAGGTTAATAATACTATGGGATCAAAATGACCCCCAAATTCTATGATTTAAGCTGTTTTTTAGGGTCTTTTGAAGAAAACACCCGAATCCAAAACACACCCGAATCCGACAAAAAAAATTCGGTGAAGTTTTGCCAAAACGCGTCCGAACCCAAAACACGGCCACGGAACCGAACCCAAAACCAAAACACAAAACCCGAAAAATTTCAGGTGCACATCACTAAGAATAATACAATCATACATTTAGCATCCGTACTGCAAATGGGATGAAACTAATCCTGAACCGACTGGTCCGTGCTAACAAAGCACGAAACCTCTTTCGGGACGGGAGTTCGACAAAGAATTCACCAAAGGGATGCTCACTTTCTGATAAAATATTCCTTGCTTTACTTAAAACCCTACGCCTATACAATTCATCAAAGATAGGCAGCGGCATGCCAATGATTTTGCCAGCAGATTTCCTTATTCTCTCTAATGCACACCGATTCTTTAAAGTACAGCCACCATACCATGTCACAATACCGTAACTCAGGATGCTCTCTATTGAGCACCTATAAAAATTTAACATGGTCTGCGCACCAACACCTGCAGCCCTTAAGCGTCGCAGGAAAAAGAGCCGTTGTGCCTTTTATACTATCAGTTGCACGTGCGCTGACCATGTCAAACATGACGAAATCTAGATGCCCAGGAAATGGAATGAAGCAACCATTTACATTACAAGGAGGGTGAGGACAGGGACAGAAAATACACTAAGCGCTTAGGTGAGTGAGACTGCAATATGATCGTCAGCCGCCTCTTGTATAAGGGGATTGCCAATCCCTTAATCCACAAAAGTACCAAAAAAAACCAAGTGGCGCTTAACAATCATATAGTATAAAATATTTAATAAAAATACACATTAAATACAATGCAACAACCTCCCGGGGGTGTAAGACAATTATTAAAACATCACAATAATGTTGTACAGCAGTATGATAAATCAAAGCACCTGATATTTGGTTAGAATACAGGTTGAAAAAATGAAAAATAGCCACTGTTGACACAAGAGTCTCGGGATTACACCAAAAACAATATGTACACACTTGAAGGTGCAGCTGCAGAATAATTTCCAACTGTGTGGCTCACAGTGAGGACAGGGGCCTAAAAAATAGATTAGAATAAACAAATGCTCTAAATCCCCCCAACCATCACTTACCAGATATGTGCAGTGCCTCCTCACTTCTTCAGGAAGAGGCAGTAGTCTGTCACACGTGGGTTTCTATCAGTGATTGTGCAGGACAGGACTCGGAGGTAATAGTGTGGTTTCCGCTCACCACCGGCAAAGCTCTTGACTGTGGGCTGGGTCTGGATCCCATCTTTATGTGCCTGGGCGTCTCCTTCCAGATCAGTCCTGTGTCCCACCACTCCACTGAAATGGCCGTCGAGCTGTCACCGTCTTGGGGGGACATGGTGATATACACACAGGGGCCTGTTTAGGGGCCTTGGAGGTTTAGCGGGGAGACATGGCATACACACACTTCAGCTTGGAGGGGGGGACATGGCATACACACACTTCAGCTTGGAGGGGGGGACATGGCATACACACACTTCAGCTTGAAGGGGGGGACATGGCATACACACACTACAGCTAGGAAAGGGAGGGGGGACATGACACACACTTTAGCTAGGAGGGGGGACATGGCACACACTTTAGCAAGGAGGGGGAGGGGGGACACGGCACACACTTTAGCTAGGAGGGGGAGGGGGGACATGGCACACACTTTAGCAAGGAGGGGGAGGGGGGACTCCGCACACACTTTAGCTAGGAGGGGGAGGGGGGAACATGGCACACACTTTAGCAAGGAGGGGGGACACGGCACACACTTTAGCTAGGAGGGGGAGGAGGGACACGGCACACACTTTAGCTAGGAGGGGGAGGAGGGGACATGGCACACACTTTAGTAAGGAGGGGGGGAAATGGCACACACTTTAGCTAGGAGGGGGAGGAGGGGACATGGTACACACTTTAGTAAGGAGGGGGGAAATGGCACACACTTTAGCTAGGAGGGGGAGGAGGGAACATGGTACACATTTTAGTTAGAGGGGTGGACACAGGCACACGGCACACACTTTAGTTATGAGGGGGAGGGGGGGACATGGCACACACTTTAGTTAGGAGGGGGGGCATGGCACACACTTTACTTAGTAGGGGTAGGGGGAGACATGGCACACACTTTAGTTAGTAGGGGGAGGGGGGACATGGCAGACACTTTAGTTAGTAGGGGGAAGGGGGGACATGGCACACACTCCTCCATGTACCCAGATCATAGTAGACAGATCTGCCGTTCCACTCTTCCCCCTCCTCCCTGTACCGCTACTGGTGCACTCCTGTCTTCCGCTCTCCCCTCTCCTCCATGTACCGCTGCTGCTACACTGTGTCTTCCGGCTCTGCCTCTGTGTGACAGGCGCTGGACTATCAGCGGCAGCTGTAGCAAGGACAGTGCTGCACTAGTCGGCACCGTGAGCAAGGATGCAGGGAGGGGGGAGCCGCTCTTAATCAAGTCAGCGCTGCATCCTGGGCATCCCGGCGCCGCAGATGGAGCAGTACCTGACGGATCCACCTGCCACTTCTCCCGGCCGCGTCTATGTGATTGGACCAGCGGATCCAGCACTGGATCCGCTGTCCAATCACTGGTGCTTCGCTAGCAGGGGCGTGCTTTCCCTGCCAGCGAGGCACTTGTATAAGTGCCACATTCCACTCTTTTTGTAATGGGCTTTTACAGCCCAATGCATGACCCCGCCCCCCGCTTTGTCCCCGTTCCCACTGGCTACGGGAGGCACTAGCTATTAGTGCCTCCCAGACTTATTACATGGACTACAATGATTATAATAATACAAAGTAGATACATATGACACAGAATATGTGTCTTATGTATCTTCTTTGTATTATTTTAATCATTAATGACAGGGGAGGCACTGCCTCCCCTGCCTCCCCTGACTGCACGTCCCTGCTGTAGAATTATATTTGAACCTTCAATCTTACCAAACTATCGCAGGTTCAATAATCTTTGTTTCTACAGTATATACAGTGTGTGGAGTTCCTCCCCGATTCTCCCCAACCTCTTAATTTAGCAGCCTTATTTATTACCTTAAAGATCAAGAATATATACATTTAAGCTCTGAGTTTTTATATCTCTGTAAATAATAGTGAGCCAAAAAGTGTTGCATATTCACAGAATAGTTGCACTGTGGTTAGAATTGCTGCTTCACAACACTGGAGCTACTGTATGGTTTAAATTTCAACCAGCGCTCTATATACTAGCATTCTATCTATATATACTCATTACCTTGTAAAAGACAAGAGCTAAAAGTAATTTGCATTTGCGTCATAGCCTTCACAACATTAAGTGGATTTACTATTAACTCTAAATGAGGCCCCACGAGTGTTTAAAGAAGTTAGTACATAGAATGTGTTGGAATAAGTGTCTACAATCAACGCTGGTATGCAGTGGTACATAGAGAGTGTGTGTGTGGGTGGTATGTGTAGAAATTGCCTGGGCCTAATGGAGGGACCGGGGGAGTGGGGTCCCCGGTCCACTGCTAGCCCGCTCACCCTCCTTACCTGTCAGCTTTCTTTAATGTCCCCAGCCTAGGCTGCAGTGACTGTATGTAGGTAGCGTTGCAGGATGCAAGATGGAACAGAAGGGTCTGTATGTGGGTAGCGGTGCAGGATGCAAGATGGAACAGCAGGGTCTCTCTGGAGCTTAATGATGCAGCAGATTCGCAGAAATACAGGTGGCAGCATGTTGGTTAGGGAGTGAAGCCTCCCTAAATTAGCCAAAATGGAGTATGCACATTAGTACCCTCTGGCTTCAGCAGAATGCTGAGGAGGGGGTTAATCTTCATTGCCATCACCTGGAGGCAAGCTAGAGGTTTCAAAGAGACACACTTGATGGTAGGGCGGAGACGCAAATGGAAAGGTGACTGAGGCATATTGGGAAACGTACGGAGAGAAGTAGACAAAAAAAACTGTAGAAGATGCCTACAAAGGGGCAGACAGTCAGATACACCGTGGTTGAGCGCAGCAGGGATGAAGATTACTGTACTTAAATTGTCTTTTGTTTAGGCTGTGTGGTGCACAGTAACAATTTGCCCCAGTGCAGAGGAAGCCAGTGGAGGAACAGAAGAGGGAAATGAAGGTCGGAAAAAGACACACATGCTGGAACTTGTAGTAGGTGCTGTGCTCACCTGGTCTAGGTGAGAAGAGGAATCCATGTAGAAGAAGCCATTGTGCTCCTTCTACTGACAACAGGGGTCCAAATGTGAAATTGCTGCTGATACACAGACAGACTGTGAAATAGAACCAGCTTGCATCTGTAATCATCAGTGCCACCGTAAGGTCCCCAGGACACCTTGTTAGCCAGGCCCCACAGATGTTAACACCATTACCCTCCTGATGGCAGTCCTGAGGCAGTTGTAAGTTGCTGAAGCACAGAGGTCAGAGACATTGAGGTCATACTAGAGAGATGTCAGGTACAGTTTTGTCTATTTACAGTATGTTTATTATTTATATGTGTTTTTTTTTTACAAATACATACTATAAATCTAAAGTCACTATGCCTAACTTGACTGTAAATGTATGATCTGCCAGGACCTGCCAGGAAGTGATGTGTTTTACCATTCAGTCTGGGAGGTTCCTGTTTTCCTGAAGTCAGTCTAGTTATATTTGTAATGCTTAAAAAACACGTTTCACTCCTGTTGTTTCAGTCATTCTACACACTCATCTACATGGTGTCAGAAGTTGGCAGACATGGCTCAAGGTCTCCGCCATAATGATCCCCACATTTTTTATGAAAACTTTGCTGACAACTGGATCCAGTTCAGAAAGGAATGGAAAGTATACTGGTGCAGATGTATTAAGCCTGGAGAAGGCATAAAGAAGTGATAAAGCAGTGATAAGTGCATGGTGATAACGCACCAGTCAATCAGCTCCAATATGTCAATTAACAGTTTGGAGCTGATTGGCTGGTGCATTATTACCTTGCAGGTATCACCGCTTTATCACTTCTTTATGCCTTCTCCAGACTTTATACATCTGCCCGACTGTACTGTATCTCTGGACTGTCTAAAAGATCCAAGAAGTTACAGGTATACATTTTACTAAATATGGCTGGAGCAGAGGTAGTTAAAAAATAGTGATGTGCACTGGACATTTTTCGGGTTTTGTGTTTTGGTTTTGGATTCGGTTCCGTGGCCGTGTTTTGGATTCGGACGCGTTTTGGCAAAACCTCCCGGAAATTTTTTTGTTGGATTCGGGTGTGTTTTGGATTCGGGTGTTTTTTTACAAACAAACCTCAAAAACAGCTTAAATCATAGAATTTGAGGGTTATTTTGATCCCATAGTATTATTAACCTCAATAACCATAATTTCCACTCATTTCCAGTCTATTCTGAACACCTCACACCTCACAATATTATTTTTAGTCCTAAAATTTGCACCGAGGTCGCTGGTTGACTAAGCTAAGTGACCCAAGTAACCGACACAAACACCTGGCCCATCTAGGAGTGGCACTGCAGTGTCAGACAGGATGGCACTTCAAATAATAGTCCCCAAACAGCACATGATGCAAAGAAAAGAAAAGAGGTGCACCAAGGTCGCTGTGTAACTAAGCTAAGCGACCCAAGTGGCCGACACAAACACCTGGCCCATCTAGGAGTGGCACTGCAGTGTCAGACAGGATGGCACTTCAAAAAATAGTCCCCAAATAGCACATGATGCAAAGAAAAAAAGAGGTGCACCAAGGTCGCTGGATAGCTAAGCTAAGCTAAGCGACCCAAGTGGCCGACACAAACAACTGGCCCATCTAGGAGGGCACTGCAGTGTCAGATAGGATGGCACTTCAAAAAAATAGTCCCTAAACAGCACATGATGCAAAGAAAAAAAGAGGTGCAATGAGGTAGCTGTGTGACTAAGCTAAGCGACCCAAGTGGCCGACACAAACACCTGGCCCTGCTAGGAGTGGCACTGCAGTGTCAGACAGGATGGCACTTCAAAAAATAGTCCCCAAACAGCACATGATGCAAAGAAAAAAAGAGGTGCAATGAGGTAGCTGTGTGACTAAGCTAAGCGACCCAAGTGGCCGACACAAATACCTGGCCCATCTAGGAGTGGCACTGCAGTGTCAGACAGGATGGCAGATTTAAAAAATAGTCCCCAAACAGCACATGATGCAAAGAAAAATGAAAGAAAAAAGAGGTGCAAGATGGAATTGTCCTTCGGCCCTCCCACCCACCCTTATGTTGTATAAACAGGACATGCACACTTTAACAAACTCATCATTACAGCGACAGGGTCTGCCACACGACTGTGACTGAAATGACTGGTTGGTTTGGGCCCCCACCAAAAAAGAAGCAATCAATCTCTCCTTGCACAAACTGGCTCCACAGAGGCAAGATGTCTACCTCCTCCTCATCGTCCGATTCCTCACCCCTTTCACTGTGTACATCCCCCTCCTCACAGATTATTAATTCGTCCCCACTGGAATCCACCATCTCAGGTCCCTGTGTACTTTCTGGAGGCAATTGCTGGTGAACGTCTCCACGGAGTAATTGATTATAATTCATTTTGATGAACATCATCTTCTCCACATTTTCTGGAAGTAACCTTGTACGCCGATTGCTGACAAGGTTACCGGCTGCACTAAACACTCCTTCGGAGTACACACTGGAGAGAGGGGGGGGGGGGGGGGCAACTTAGGTAAAATAAAGCCAGTTTGTGCAAGGGCCTCCAAATTGCCTCTTTTTCCTGCCAGTATACGTACGGACTGTCTGACGTGCCTACTTGGATGCTGTCACTCATATAATCCTCCACCATTCTTTCAATGGTGACAGAATCATATGCAGTGACAGTAGACGACATGTCAGTAATCGTTGGCAGGTCCTTCAGTCCGGACCAGATGTCAGCACTCGCTCCAGACTGCCCTGCATCACCGCCAGCGGGTGGGCTCGGAATTCTTAGCCTTTTCCTCGCAGCCCCAGTTGCGGGAGAATGTGAAGGAGGAGTGTTGACGGGTCACGTTCCGCTTGACTTGACAATTTTCTCACCAGCAGGTCTTCGAACCTCTGCAGACTTGTGTCTGCCGGAAAGAGAGATCCAACGTATGTTTTAAATCTAGGATCGAGCACGGTGGCCAAAATGTAGTGCTCTGATTTCAACAGATTGACCAACCGTGAATCCTGGTTAAGCGAATTAAGGGCTCCATTCACAAGTCCCACATGCCTAGCGGAATCGCTCTGTTTTAGCTCCTCCTTCAATCTCTCCAGCTTCTTCTGCAAAAGCCTGATGAGGGGAATGACCGGACGTTGTCCAATGTCACAAATCCCCAGGAGAGTCCAATTGGGGTAAGCCATTCTGCGATGATGTTCCTCAGTTTCCGTAAGAGGTGGTCAGCTGTGTGCCTCTTATGGAAAGCGGTGATACAAAGCGTAGCCTGCCTAGGAACCAGTTGGCGTTTGCGAGATGCTGCTACTGGTGCTGCCTCTGCTGTTCTTGCTGCGGGAGGCAATACATCTACCCAGTGGGCTGTCACAGTCATATAGTCCTTAGTCTGCCCTGCTCCACTTGTCCACATGTCCGTGGTTAAGTGGACATTGGGTACAACTGCATTTTTTAGGACACTGGTGACTCTTTTTCTGAGGTCTGTACATTCTCGCTATCGCCTGCCTATAGAAATGGAACCTAGATGGTATTTGGTACCGGGGACACAGTACCTCAAGCAAATCTCTAGTTTCCTGTGAGTTAACAGTGGATACCGGAAACACGTTTAACACCACCCAGGCTGCCAAGGCCTGAGTTATCCGCTTTGCAGCAGGATGACTGCTGTGATATTTAATCTTCCTCGCAAAGGACTATTGGACAGTCAATTGCTTACTGGAAGTAGTACAAGTGGGCTTCCGACTTCCCCTCTGGGATGACGCTCGACTCCCAGCAGCAACAACAGCAGCGCCAGCAGCAGTAGGCGTTACACTCAAGGATGCATCGGAGGAATCCCAGGCAGGAGAGGACTCGTCAGACTTGACAGTGACATGGACTGCAGGACTATTGGCGTTCCTGTCTAAGGAGGAAATTGACACTGAGGGAGTTGGTGGTGTGGTTTGCAGGAGCTAGGTTACAAGAGGAAGGGATTTAGTTGGCAGTGGACTGCTTCTGCTGTCACCCAAAGTTTTTGAACTTGTCAATGACTTCTGATGAATGCGCTCCAGGTGACGTATAAGGGAGGATGTTCCTAGGTGGTTAACGTCCTTACCCCTACTTATTACAGCTTGACAAAGGCAACACACGGCTTGACACCAGTTGTCCGCATTTCTGTTGAAATAATTCCACACCGAAGAGGTGATTTTTTTTGTAATTTGACCAGGCATGTCAATGGCCATATTCGTCCCACGGACAACAGGTGTCTCCCCGGGTGCCTGACTTAAACAAACCACCTCACCATCAGAATCCTCCTTGTCAATTTCCTCCTCAGCGCCAGCAACACCCATATGCTCATCCTGGTGTACTTCAACAGTGACATCTTCAATTTCACTATCAGGAACTGGACTGCGGGTGCTCCTTCCAGCACTTGCAGGGGGCGTGCAAATGGTGGAAGGCGCCACCTCTTCCCGTCCAGTGTTGGAAAGGTCAGGCATCGCAACCGACACAATTGGACTCACCTTGGGGATTTGTGATTTAGAAGAACGCACAGTTCTTTGCTGTGCTTTTGCCAGCTTAAGTCTTTTCATTTTTCTAGCGGTAGGATGAGTGCTTCCATCCTCATGTGAAGCTGAACCACTAGCCATGAACATAGGCCAGGGCCTCAGCCGTTCCTTGCCACTCTGTGTTGTAAATGGCATATTGGCAAGTTTACGCTTCTCCTCAGACGCTTTTAATTTAGATTTTTGGGTCATTTTACTGAACTTTAGTTTTTTGGATTTTACATGCTCTCTACTATGACATTGGGCATCGGCCTTGGCAGACGACGTTGATGGCATTTCATCGACTCGGCCATGACTAGTGGCAGCAGCTTCAGCACGAGGTGGAAGTGGATCTTGATCTTTCCCTATTTTACCCTCCACATTTTTGTTCTCCATTTTTTAATGTGTGGAATTATATGCCAGTAATATATCAATAGCAATGGCCTACTACTATATTATATACTGCGCACAACAACTAAAATGCACCACAGGTATGGATGGATAGTATACTTGACGACACAGAGGCAGGTACAGCAGTGGCCTACTGTACCGTACTTTTATTTATTATATACTGGTGGTCAGCAAAATGATGCACTGTCCTACTACTATATATATACTGCGCACAACTTAAATGCACCACAGGTATGGATGGATAGTATACTTGACGACACAGAGGTAGGTAGAGCAGTGGCCTACTGTACCGTACTGCTATATATTATATACTGGTGGTCAGCAAAATTATGTACTGTCCTACTACTATATATATACTGCGCACAACTTAAATGCACCACAGATATGGATGGATAGTATACTTGATGACACAGAGGTAGGTAGAGCAGTGGCCTACTGTACCATACTGCTATATATTATATACTGGTGGTCAGCAAAATAATGCACTGTCCTACTACTATATATATACTGCGCACAACTTAAATGCACCACAGGTATGGATGGATAGTATACTTGACGACACAGAGGTAGGTAGAGCAGTGGCCTACTGTACCGTACTACTATATATTACAGGTTGAGTATCCCATATCCAAATATTCCGAAATACGGAATATTCCGAAATACGGACTTTTTTGAGTGAGAGTGAAATACTGAAACCTTTGTTTTTTGATGGCTAAATATACACAAACTTTGTTTAATACACACGTTATTAAAAATATTGTATTAAATGACCTTCAGGCTGTGTGTATAAGGTGTATATGAAACATAAATGAATTGTGTGAATGTACACACACTTTGTTAAATGCACAAAGTTATAAAAATTATTGGCTAAAATTGACTTCAGGCTGTGTGTATAAGCTGCATATGTAACATAAATGCATTCTGTGCTTAGATTTAGGTCCCATCACCATGATATCTTATTATGGTATGCAATTATTCCAAAATATGGAAAAATCCCATATCCAAAATTCCTCTGGTCCCAAGCATTTTGGATAAGGGATACTCAACCTGTATATACTGGTGGTCAGCAAAATTATGCACTGTCCTACTACTATATATATACTGCGCACAACTTAAATGCACCACAGGTATGGATGGATAGTATACTTGACAACACAGAGGTAGGTAGAGCAGTGGCCTACTGTACCGTACTGCTATATATTATATACTGGTGATCAGCAAAATTATGCACTGTCCTACTACTATATATATACTGCGCACAACTTAAATGCACCACAGGTATGGATGGATAGTATACTTGACGACACAGAGGTAGGTAGAGCAGTGGCCTACTGTACCGTACTGCTATATATTATATACTGGTGGTTAGCAAAATTATGCACTGTCCTACTACTATATATATACTGTGCACAACTTAAATGCACCACAGGTATGGATGGATAGTATACTTGACGACACAGAGGTAGGTAGAGCAGTGGCCTACTGTACTGTACTGCTATATATTATATACTGGTGGTCATCAAAATTATACACTGTCCTACTACTATATGTATACTGCGCACAACTTAAATGCACCACAGGTATGGATGGATAGTATACTTGACGACACAGGGGTAGGTAGAGCAGTGGCCTACTGTACTGTACTGCTATATATTATATACTGGTGGTCAGCAAAATTATGCACTGTCCTCCTACTACTGCGCACAACAACTAAAATGCACCACAGGTATGGATGGATAGTATACTTGACGACACAGAGGTATGTAGAGCAGTGGCCTACTGTACCGTACTGCTATATATTATATACTGGTGGTCACTGGTCAGCAAAATTATGCACTGTCCTCCTACTATATACTACAATGCAGCACAGATATGGAGCGTTTTTCAGGCAGAGAATGTATAATACTGGTGGTCACTTGTCAGCAAAACTCTGCACTGTCCTCCTACTATATAATACTGGTGGTCCCCAGTCCCCACAATAAAGCACACTGAGCACAGATATTTGCAGCACACTGAGCACAGATATGGAGCGTTTTTCAGGCAGAGAATGTATAATACTGGTGGTCACTGGTCAGCAAAACTCTGCACTGTCCTCCTACTATATAATACTGGTGGTCCCCAGTCCCCACAATAAAGCACACTGAGCACAGATATTTGCAGCACACTGAGCACAGATATGGAGCGTTTTTCAGGCAGAGAACGTAGATATTTGCAGCACACTGAGCACAGATATTGGCAGCACACTGAGCACAGATATTTGCAGCACACTGAACACAGAAACTGAGAGAATGCCAGCCACGTCCTCTCACTATCATCTCAAATGCACGAGTGAAAAATGGCGGCGACGCGCGACTCCTTATATAGAATACGAATCTCGCGAGAATCCGACAGCGGGATGATGACGTTCGGGCGCGCTCGGGTTAACCGAGCAAGGCGGGAGGATCCGAGTCTGCCTCGGACCCGTGTAAAATGGGTGAAGTTCGGGGACGTTCGGATTCCGAGGAACCGAACCCGCTCATCTCTATAAGCCGCTCATAACTTTATTGTGATTACATAAACCTTGTATTTAAGCTAGCTTATCACTAAATAAAACCACACGACACACTGAAATAAAGACACGGACACAGTAGCTGGAGTTAAAGGTCAGACGATGTTTATTAATCGCTGACCAACTCTTTAAACTAATAATTGAGGCCGAATTAGAATTGAAATTGAATATATAATTACTCTAGTTTGGAGGATGGCAAAAACAGAAAACCGCTGCCAAACCACCAGCACCCGTCACCTAGATGGAAACCACCAAACCAAGGAGGGGAGTACACATACCCCGCCTCCTTCCCGCATAAACCGCATTGTGCTGGCCTTACCCCTCTTTCTCTGGCAAACGTTCGGTTCCCGCAGGGGAACGTCTAAATGTCCAACCGCAAGAAAAGGACACACCTGCCGTCCATTTAAAGAGGGAGCCCCACAATGACCACTTATGCCTGTGTGACAGCTGGTTGGCAGCGATTTCCCGCCAATCTGGCTTTCAATAGCCCACAGCAAAACAAAACCTATCAGCATTCTGGGAGGGCGGGCGGGCAAAACTGAAAGGCAGAGGAAGTCTGGCAAGATGGCCACCCCTTATATACTAAACTGAGACCCTCCTCTCCATCTTGATGCACAACCCTCTAATCCAATAGGAAAAAACCCAAATGGGAAACTGATCTGCCTAGCAACTGCTTAGTCATTTAACAACCAATCACAAAAAGTTGATCGCTTATATTGCCTCAGGCTTATGCAGCCTTCAGCTTATCTAAGCCGCTCATAACTTTATTGTGATTACATAAACCTTGTATTTAAGCTAGCTTATCACTAAATAAAACCACACGACACACTGAAATAAAGACACGGACACAGTAGCTGGAGTTAAAGGTCAGACGATGTTTATTAATCGCTGACCAACTCTTTAAACTAATAATTGAGGCCGAATTAGAATTGAAATTGAATATATAATTACTCTAGTTTGGAGGATGGCAAAAACAGAAAACCGCTGCCAAACCACCAGCACCCGTCACCTAGATGGAAACCACCAAACCAAGGAGGGGAGTACACATACCCCGCCTCCTTCCCGCATAAACCGCATTGTGCTGGCCTTACCCCTCTTTCTCTGGCAAACGTTCGGTTCCCGCAGGGGAACGTCTAAATGTCCAACCGCAAGAAAAGGACACACCTGCCGTCCATTTAAAGAGGGAGCCCCACAATGACCACTTATGCCTGTGTGACAGCTGGTTGGCAGCGATTTCCCGCCACCAAGGTTTACCAAACCGCCACCGCCATCCGCAAACAGAAACTTAACCAACCAGAAACTAACTAGCTCTAACGAAAAAGACCGAAAATATCTTCCAGAAAAAACTGCACACCTTCCGGGGAAAGGTGAACCCCATCGTCTCTATAGAACTGTCTGTTCCGCAGCACCAGCAGAGGATGTTTAATTGCCACTCCGCCTATGGCCTTGACAAACAGAGACACCGTCGAGTTCACCTTTTTGCGTGCTTTCTCCAGCGCCGAGAAACGCACCGCACCACGCCAATGGAAACGGGGCACCATTTCCGACCAGACAATACATACCCCAGGCCAGTGACAACGTATTGCCACTACATCCGCCTTTATAGACAAAATCAAGTCTATACCTTTAACTCGGCCCAGATCATTACCACCCAGATGGATGATAATACAACTGGGGCGACCCCAGCGGCGCTCCCGTGTAAACAGGACGCGCAACAAATCACCCCATAACATGCCCCTAACACCTAGCCATCTAAACTGCCTAGACCCAAAAATTTCATTCGCCCTAGCCGCCATGGGATGTTTCTCTGCCCAAAAAACGTATGAATGACCAACCATCCATATGTGGTCTCCAAAATTGATGACAGCTGTAAAAGAAAATATCCTAACGTCAGATTATGCACATAATCCGTAACTGAAACACAACGTAAACCAAATAAACCCAAGTGAAGGAGAAAACTCAAAAAACCTCCCGTGGACCTTGGTAGAACAGCCAATTGAAATTAGGCCCCCTCGGAGGAAAAATTTTAAAAATTCGCTTCACACCCTCGATTCCTGAACGGTAAGCGTTCAAAAACCGACGAGTAAACATGTTTTTGGGTTAGCGCAACAGGCGCACTTATAACTTATCTATACGGACGTAGGACTTATAGGAGGCCGACTTCCAGCGACCCAACTCCCGAATAGCCGCTGGTGATGAACCAGCGGCCGCCGCATGGGTAGCCGCCCCAATCCGAAAGGAATGAGTACCGAAGTCCGCCTCCTGCAAGCCCAACGCCGTTAAACATTTCTTAAACACCGATGCAAACTGAAACTTCGTCAGAGGGTCCGACTGCGCGTGTACCAGCAACTGGTTGCCCCCCGGAGGTCTTAAACGCACATACTCTTGCGTCAGCCGCAGCGGGCAAACGCCCATACCCTCCTGAGCCTCCAAGGACAACCAGCGACCCCGACCTGTTTGATCTGTCTTGGATCGCACAATCCTACAGAGCAACAGGCCCTCCTGCAAGCGCACATTCTCATAGAGCAGACCAGATTCCCGGGACGCCTTGCTGCTCGCCACTAGCTCGCTCACCCGAAAAGCCCCGAAAAAGGCCAGGGCATACGCGCTACTAAACAAAGCCACCTCGAATTCCGAGGACGCAATCCGAGGTAGCACATGCAGCAAGTCCGCTAGCAGCTGCAACGTTATAGGCCTACGTGAATCCGCGGGCGCCGGGTGCAACCTAGCCCAACCTTTCAGCGCTCTGGAAAGGACAAACGACCCCGTGGGGTCCGTTGTCCCGTGGAGTCGCGAGTGAAAGGCGATGCCCGCAAGGGCAGTAGCCATGGCCGCTTTTGACCTACCGTTTTGGTAATGCTCCCAAACAAAGGTCAACAGGGCGTCGGCCGAGGACTCACCTGCTACCCCGTACCTACTCTGAAAGGCTGACCAATCCCGCCATGCAGCATCGTACGCACGTAGCGTGGAGGGAGCCAGTGCACACCTGGCCAACGCCGTTAAACCGCTTCGACCATCTGCCAGACAGAAGGTGGGCACTGTAACCCCTCTGCCTCCGCTCCCGGAACCAACGTCCTGAATTTGTCAAACTGGAACCGGGACAATGCATCCGCAATTCCATTGTCAACTCCGGGAACGTGGCGAGCCCTAAAATTAATATTACGCTGTAAACAAACAAGCACTAAATGCCTTAGTAATCGCAGGGCCTGCGGCGATGATGAACGCTGATTATTTACCGCATGCACTACCCCTAGGTTGTCGCAAAGAAACAAAATGTCCCTATTTGCGAACCGTCCGGCCCATAACTCCAGCGCCACTAAGATTGGGAACAATTCCAGCAGCAGCAGGTTCTTGGTAAACCCACGCGTTACCCAAGATGCCGGCCATGCCGCCGCGCACAACGCGCCAGCAAAGAACGCTCCGAAACCCCGACTGCCTGAAGCATCCGTGAACAACTGCAGCTGCTTACTGGAACAACAAGGAGCGGGCCACAACACTTCCCTGTTCAAGGACACCAGGAACGAGACCCAAACCCGCAAATCATCCTTGATCTCGCGGGACAGGTAAACGGAGTGATTCTGTCGAGCCGTCCCCGCTGTGGCCCGCTCAAGTTTGCGACAGAAAATCCTACCCATGGGGATAATCCGACACGCAAAATTGAGAGAGCCAAGCAAGGACTGCATCTGCTTAAGCCGAACCCTGCGTTTTCCTAAACAGTCTGTAATCAAACCCAATAGCTTCTGCACCTTATCCTCGGGCAAGCGACAGCACCCTCCCACCGTGTCGATCTCGATACCTAAATAGCTAAGACAAGTGCAAGGACCCTCGCACTTATCCTGCGCAACCGGTACCCCTAAAGCGCCGAATAACGACCCGGCCACCGAGAGAATGTCTCCACAGACCGAACTGTCCCCGGGCCCTACAAAAAGAAAATCATCCAGGTAGTGAGCCACCCCCGGTTGCCCGGAGGCGGTCTGGACGCACCAGTGCAAAAATGTGCTAAAACACTCAAAGTAGGCGCAGGATACAGAACAGCCCATGGGGAGACACCGATCGACGTAGAATTCGCCCCCTATTTTGAAACCCAGAAACCGCAAGGAATCTGGGTGCAGTGGGAGTAGGCGAAAGGCTGACTCCACGTCCAATTTTGCCAACAGACTCCCTGGACCCTCATCCCGCACTAAGCGCAGCGCCTCGTCAAACGATTGATATCGAACTCTGCATTGAGCTTCCGGTATAGCGTCGTTGACTGACACCCCCGGCGGGTGAGACAAGTGCTGTATCAAACGAAACTTGCCTATGGCCTTCTTGGGCACCACCCCTATTGGGGAAATGCACAAGGAGGGCAACGGGGAAAGGGCGTAGGGCCCAGCCATGCGCCCTCGCTCAATCTCCCCGTCAACCTTCCGCCGGATCTCCTGCGGGAATTCACGAGCCGATCTCAAATTCTGACGTGCAACCACATACACCGAATCCGGAATTGGCAAGCGAAAACCCCGCTGAAAACCCTCCGAGAGAAACGATGCGGCCGTCCGATCGGGATATAACGCAAGCCAGCGCAGCAACTCGGAAACTATAATCGGGGAGAAGGCCTTACTTGCCAATTCCACCGGCCTCGGCGGAATTGGCAGGCTTACTGCTTGTCGGCGCGGTGCATTCTTTGGCCGGGTGATTGGATCCGCACAACCTGCATGAGTGGCGAAAACGACAGCTCGTTCCTTTGACGCATTTACCGTCGTTGTAAGCGAAACACTTCCCTTTCCCTGTCAATCGGGAAGCCGCCACCCCGGACGCCCCGGGCTTCTTGGCCGTGACGTCTGGGGTGGGTTTGACCTGCTGCGTGACCTCCAACCACACCTCAACGTCCTTAAAACCTGCGGGCAGGATGGGGTTGCCATCCTGATTGCGACGAAATTTCTCGTCGTAATCCCGCCACGCAGACCCTTTGGATTTTAAGTACATATCGTGTACTAAAAACAAATATTTCACTAAATTGGCATACTCCAAGGGACGGGATTCCGTGTAGCAAACCATGAACACCAAAAACCCACGCAGCCACTGGTGGAAATTGCGGAACGCATTCTCCCCCATACCGCCCGGTTTCTTGGCTGCCTCAAAACCCTGCCGCATTTCCTCCGTAAGGGTGAATACGTCCACATACTTCCCCTTGCGGATCTTTTCCCGCATGCGCTTGCGAACTCCCCTTGTAACTGCCGTGTTGGCGCAATGCACCATCTCGCCGAAACGGGGAGGGTCCGCAGGGACCACCTGCGCCGGAGCGGCCGCCTTATGCGCCTCCTTAGCCATTCGCCGCGCGATGAGCCTAGCTAATTTGCGCGGGCGCCGCGGAGAGCCGGATGATACGCTGCTGGAAGACGAAGAGCTACATGTCGAAACGTGTAAAGGAATATTTATCTCACCGGAGTTCGAAGGACCCGGAACCTCTTCGTCCGCTGTTCCCGCCTCCGCTGTTGGCCGTCCCTCCACGTTCGCCGTCCCGCTTGTCCTTGATCTTCGTCTCCTGCCGGGTGTAGCCCCCGAACTAGGCGGGACCTGTGAGGGAGAAAAAGAGGGGACAACAGGCACAGGGGGAACCAGCACATCATTAACACTTGTCCGCAATTGCGGAGGCGGAGGGACCACCCCTCCGCTCCGCGGCGGATGGCCGCCCGGCAGCTGTAGGGAGGGGGCCCCCGCCGAGGTGTACCCGATCGACTGTGTAAAGGCCGACCCACTTGCTGCACCCAAACTCGCGGGGTAAGACGGCCGCCAAGCCGCTTGCGGCGGGCAGACGCCTGCTCCCGTCCATCCGTATGATGCCGGAAGGAACTGAGGGGGCGCCGGGAGAGGGGGCCAACCTTGCGCCCCTTGATACCCACCGTCCGGTGCCTGCCCTGTTTGCAGGCCCGCAAAGGCCGGAAAGGGCACCGCGACTCGGGGTCCACCGACCGACCACGTGGACTGCACGCCGGCGCCCGCGCTGGCCCCACGCGGGGAAAACTGCGTGCCGGACGCCGTCATGAAACCCACGGAAGGCATACTGGCGGCTAAGGGGAATGTTGGAGCCGGAGGCCACGCAAACCCCCCGGGGAAGGACTGGCTCCCCGCGAAGCCTTGCTGCGCCGTTACCGCAAGCGCCCCGCCGTGAGTAAAATAAGCCGCTGAGACGGACGCCTGCGCGGACCCGTATTGCAAAGGGCCGTAGGGGGCGTGGGAGGGAGTCTGACATCCTGCGCGCAATGGCGCCGCCCATGGCGGCGGGGAAGCTGACGCCCAGGGGGCGCCCGAATAAACCCCTGAGGCCGGGGGGAAAACCTGCCATGCAGTTGACGCCGGGGCGGGCGTGGCGGCAGCTGCTGCCACGTCCCCCGCCCCAGCCACACCAGTACCAAGGGGCCCCATGTCACCCTCACTCACCTGGGGCGCGCTAGACCCCCAGGTGGCGGAGGGAAGCGTGCTGTCCTGAATTGTCCCAGGGACAGCGGGAGTCGTTACCCGCTGCCCTGGGCTCATGTGCCCCTGAACAATCCCCCCCCCCTCACCCCCCGCAGCTCCGTCGCGGTCGTCCTGTGCCACCAGGACGCCGCCGAGAGCCACAAGCGGGGATGGGGGAAGAGAGCCGTCCCCAGTGCAGGAGAGAGGGTGAGGGAACGGACGCGCTGGAGGCGCCGGGGCGCGCGGCCCGGCCGGGCATCGCGCGCCTGCGCTGTGTGTCCCACGGCTGCTGGCAGGAGGCGGAGGGGACCCGGAGGCGCCCGAAGCAGGAGGGCGAGAAGAGGCCCGTCCCGCTGCGAGCACCGAGGTGCGCGGCTCGGCCGAGCCGCGCGCCCCGGAACCACGTGACGAGCGGCCGCTGGCCGCCCGTCTCCGTGCGGCAGGGGAGCGGGCTATAACTGCCCGCCCCCGCCGCCTGTCCGCAGCGGGTGACAAGCCACTCTGAGGCGCGACGCTCGGGGAGCGGGAGCGGAGGGAACTCCCCGTCTCCACGAGGCGCCTGGGGGGGGTGCTGAGCGTCGAGGACGAGGCATGGTAGGAGGGGGAGCAAGACTGTACACACAATTACACCGCACAGCAAAAGGGGGCAAACCTGTAATACTAATGCCCAGTGAAGGCAAATGCAAATCAAAACAGTTTAACAGCAAGGAAAAACAAGCAGTAAATTATACTTATCCTTCCTGGGCCAAAACTGAAAGGCAGAGGAAGTCTGGCAAGATGGCCACCCCTTATATACTAAACTGAGACCCTCCTCTCCATCTTGATGCACAACCCTCTAATCCAATAGGAAAAAACCCAAATGGGAAACTGATCTGCCTAGCAACTGCTTAGTCATTTAACAACCAATCACAAAAAGTTGATCGCTTATATTGCCTCAGGCTTATGCAGCCTTCAGCTTATCTTAAAAAGTAAACACATTTGTATATGAGGAAGTAGAAGATAATGAACTGCTGTTATAAAGTTTGAGAAGATATGTTTACCTGTAAAGAATGTAATAATGGACCAACAAATATGTAATACCACAAACCAAAAGCTTGATAAAAATTTACAATCATATGTGTGACACCCACCCAAGTTAGTATCATGGAATTCTACAGATCTAAGGGGGTGATTGAGAGTTGATCGCAGCAGCAAATTTGTTAGCAGTTGGGCAAAACCATGGGGGTCATTCCAAGTTGATCGCTAGCTGCCGTTGTTTGCAGCGTAGCGATCAGGCTAAAAATCGGCATTTCTGCGCATGCGTACGGGCCGCAGTACGCACGCGCAAAGTACTTTCACAAAAAACTATGTAGTTTTACACAAGGTCGAGCAACGCTTTTCAGTCGCACTGCTGATCGTTGAGTGATTGACAGGAAGTTGGTGTTTCTGGGAGGTAACTGAGCGTTTTCCGTGAGTGTGCTAAAAAACGCCGGCGTGTCAGGTAAAAACGCAGGCGTGCCTGGAGAAACTGGGGAATGGCTGCCCGAACGCAGGGTGTGTTTGTGACATCAAAGCAGGAACTAAACAGACTGAAATGATCGCAAGGTAGGAGTAGGTTTGGAGCAGTTCTGATATGCTAAGATACACTCCCAGAGGGCGGCGGCTTAGCGTGTGCACTGCTGCTAAAAGCAGCTAGCGAGCGATCACCTCGGAATGAGGGCCCATGAGCACTGCAGGGGGGGCAGATATAACATGTGCAGAGAGAGTTAGATTTGGGTGGGTTATTTTGTTTCTGTGCAGGGTAAATACTGGCTGCTTTATTTTTACACTGCAATTTAGATTTCAGTTTGAAGTCACATCCACCCAAATCTAGCTCTCTCTGCACATGATATATCTGCTCCTCCTGCAGTGCACATTCAGACCTGATCGTAGCCCTGCGATCAGGCACACTGACATGTGGGGGGACGCCCAGGCTAGTCCACCCCGCATGTCAGGCCCGCCACCCCCCCTTCCTCTTGCAGAAGTACAAAAGCACTGCACAGCGGCAATGCTTTTGCACTTCAGGACTAGCTCCCGGCCAGTGCAGCTTTTGCATGCTGGCCGGGAGCTACTCGTTGCTGCCCAGGTTGCAGCAGCTGCATGTGACATCACGCAGCTGCTGCGTCCCGCCCTACGCACGGTTCGGCCATGCCTGCGTTGACCGGACCATGCCCACAAAATGGCGGCCAAACGCCGCCATGTCGCCCCGTCCCGCCCAGCGACCACCTCTCAATCAGGCAGAGTGATCGTTAGGCAACAACAGCCGTCGGCTGTCAGCCATGCACCAGCGCATGCGCACTTCTGACCTGATCGCTGCACTTCGATGAACGGCAGCGTGCGATCAGGTCAGAATGACCCACATAGTTTTGCCCAACTGCTAACAAATTTGCTGCTGCAATCAACTCTGAATTAGGGGGGTCAGTCCGAGTTGATCGCACGTAGCAACGTTTTGCTGCCTATGTGATCAACTAGACGCCGCCTATGGGGGAGTGTATTTCTACATAGCAGGGCTGCGAACGCTTGTGCAGCCCTGCTATGCAAAAAAAGTTTCCTGTAAAATAAGATCAGGGTAAGAGTTACTTACCCAGTGCGATCGATCCAGCGATGCAGGTCCCGGAATTGACATCAGACATTCGCCCTCCATATGCCTGGACACGCCTGCATTGGACTCACCACTCCCCGAAAAACGGTGAGTTGCCGCCCGGTTCCGCCTTCCTCCTGTCAATCTTCTTGCGGTCACCGCTACGACCGATTTCCTTGCTGGTGGCTTCGCTGCATGGCGATGGATGTCGCCGGGCAATGACGCACCTGCGCAATGCGGCTGCCACGCATGAGCAGTTCCAACCCGATCGCATGGCTGTGAGGAAGCGCAGCATGCGATCGGGCCGGAATGACCCCCCAGGCCCCAAGTCTTCACCGTAGCACACAATACAATGCAAATTAGGTTATAGTACACTCACACAGACATTAAAGATACAATTTTCCACAAAGAATTTTTTATATTTCACCAGAACACTTCAGTGAAACTTCCTCCGCTGCAAAAAACTTTGAATGATCATCTCTTTCAAAAACAACTTAAATTAGTATGCCAGCATGATTCAGATAGTACAGGAAGATGGATGTGCTCTGAACAATCTTATCACATTAAAATTAGAATGGTGGTCATTCTGAGTTGTTCGCTAGCTGTTTTCATTTCGCAGCGCAGCATTTAGGTAAAAAAGCGGCACTTCTGCGCATGCGTATGCGGCGCAATGCGCACACGTGATGTACTTTCACAACAGCCAAAGTAATTTCACACAAGGTCTAGCAAAGCTTTTCAGTCGCACTGCTGGCCGCAGAGTGATTGACATGAAGAGGGCGTTTCTGGGTGTCAACTGACCATTTTAAGGGAGTGTTCGAAAAAACGCAGGTGTGGCTGGTCGAACGGAGGGCGTGTTCGTGACGTCAAAACAGGAACTGAATGGTCTGAAGTGATCGCAAGCGCTGATTAGGTCTGGAGCTACTCTGAAACTGCTCAAAATTATTTTGCAGCCGCTCTGCGATCCTTTCATTCGCACTTCTGCTAAGCTAAGATACACTCCCAAAGGGCGGCGGCTTAGCGTTTGCACGGCTGCTAAAAGCAGCTAGTGAGCGAACAACTCGGAATGATCCCCAAGGTATGGTAACAATCACATTATATATAATAATGATAAATACAATTAGGGCATCATCTAACAACTTGAAATCATACAGTTTTATATAAATATATATATATATATTAGTGATGTGCACCGGACATTTTTCGGGTTTTGTGTTTTGGTTTTGGATTCGGTTCCGCGGCCGTGTTTTGGATTCGGACGCGTTTTGGCAAAACCTCCCTGAAAATTTTTTGTCGGATTCGGGTGTGTTTTGGATTCGGGTGTTTTTTTACAAAAAACCCTCAAAAACAGCTTAAATCATAGAATTTGGGGGTCATTTTGATCCCATAGTATTATTAACCTCAATAACCATAATTTCCACTAATTTCCAGTCTATTCTGAACACCTCACAAAATTATTTTTAGTCCTAAAATTTGCACCAAGGTCGCTGGATGACTAAGCTAAGCGACCCAAGTAACCGACACAAACACCTGGCACATCAAGGAAAGGCACTGTAGTGTCAGACAGGATGGCACTTCAAAAAATAGTCCCCAAACAGCACATGATGCAAAAAAAAAGAGGTGCACCAAGGTCGCTGTGTGACTAAGCTAAGTGACCCAAGTGGCCGACACAAACACCTGGCCCATCTGGGAGTGGCACTGCAGTGTCAGACAGAATGGCAGATTTAAAAAATAGTCCCCAAACAGCACATGATGCAAAGAAAAAAAGAGGTGCACCAAGGTCGCTGGATGGTTAAGCTAAGCGACCAAAGTGGCCGACACAAACAACTGGCCCATCTAGGAGTGGCACTGCAGTGTCTGACAGGATGGCACTTCAAAAAATAGTTCCCAAAAAGCACATTATGCAAAGAAAAAAATAGGTGCACCAAGGTCGCTGGATGGCTAAGCTAAGCGACCCAAGTGGCCGACACAAACACCTGGCCCATCTAGGAGTGGCACTGCAGTGTCAGACAGGATGGCACTTCAAAAAATAGTCCCCAAACAGCACATGATGCAAAGAAAAAAAGAGGTGCACCAAGGTCGCTGGATGGCTAAGCTAAGCGACCCAAGTGGCCGACACAAACAACTGGCCCATCTAGGTGTGGCACTGCAGTGTCAGACAGGATGGCACTTCAAAAAATAGTCCCCAAACAGCACATGATGCAAAGAAAAAAAGAGGTGCAATGAGGTAGCTGTGTGACTAAGCTAAGCGACCCAAGTGGCTGACACAAACACCTGGCCCATCTAGGAGTGGCACTGCAGTGTCAGACAGGATGGCACTTCAAAAAAATAGTCCCCAAACAGCACATAATGCAAAGAAAAAAAGAGGTGCTATGAGGTAGCTGTGTGACTAAGCTAAGCGACCCAAGTGGCCGACACAAATACCTGGCCAATCTAGGAGTGGCACTGCAGTGTCAGACAGGATGGCAGATTTAAAAAAATAGTCCCTAAACAGCACATGATGCAAAGAAAAAAAGAGGTGCACCAAGGTCGCTGGATGGTTAAGCTAAGCGACCCAAGTGGCCGACACAAACAACTGGCCCATATAGGAGTGGCACTGCAGTGTCAGACAGGATGGTAGATTTAAAAAAAAGTCCACAAACAGCACATGATGCAAAGAAAAAAAGAGGTGCAATGAGGTAGCTGTGTGGCTAAGCTAAGCGACCCAAGTGGCCGACACAAACACCTGGCCCATCTAGGAGTGGCACTGCAGTGTCAGACAGGATGGCAGATTTAAAAAATAGTCCTCAAACAGCACATGATGCAAAGAAAAAAAGCGGTGCACCAAGGTCGCTGGATGGTTAAGCTAAGCGACCCAAGTGGCCGACACAAACAACTGGCCCATCTAGGAGTGGCACTTCAGTGTCAGACAGGATGGCAGATTTAAAAAATAGTCCCCAAACAGCACATGATGCAAAGATAAATTAAAGAAAAAAAGAGTTGCAAGATGGAATTGTCCTTGGGCCCTCCCACCCACCCTTATGTTGTATAAACAGGAAATGCACACTTTAACAAACCCATCATTTCAGCGACAGGGTCTGCCACACGACTGTGACTGAAATTACTGGTTGGTTTGGGCCCCCACCAAAAAAGAAGCAATCAATCTCTCCTTGCACAAACTGGCTCTACAGAGGCAAGATGTCTACCTCCTCCTCATCGTCCGATTTCTCACCCCTTTCACTGTGTACATCCCCCTCCTCACAGATTATTAATTCGTCCCCACTGGAATCCACCATCTCAGGTCTTTGTGTACTTTCTGGAGGCAATTGCTGGTGAACGTCTCCACGGAGTTATTGATTATAATTCATTTTGATGAACATCATCTTCTCCACATTTTCTGGAAGTAACCTTGTACGCCGATTGCTGACAAGGTGAGCGGCTGCACCACTAAACAGTCCTTCGGAGTACACACTGGAGGGGGGGGGGGGGGGGGGGCAATTTAGGTAAAATAAAGCCAGTTTGTTCAAGTGCCTCCAAATTGCCTCTTTTTCCTGCCAGTATACGTACGGACTGTCTGACGTGCCTACTTGGATGCGGTCACTCATATAATCCTCCACCATTCTTTCAATGGTGACAGAATCATATGCAGTGACAGTAGACGACATGTCAGTAATCGTTGGCAGGTCCTTCAGTCCGGACCAGATGTCAGCACTCGCTCCAGACTGCCCTGCATCACCGCCAGCGGGTGGGCTCGGAATTCTTAGCCTTTTCCTCGCAGCCCCAGTTGCGGGAGAATGTGAAGGAGGAGATGTTGACGGGACACATTCCGCTTGACTTGACAATTTTCTCACCAGCAGGTCTTTGAACCTCTGCAGACTTGTGTCTGCTGGAAAGAGAGATCCAACGTAGGTTTTAAATCTAGGATCGAGCACGGTGGCCAAAATGTAGTGCTCTGATTTCACCAGATTGACCAACCGTGAATCCTGGTTAAGCGAATTAAGGGTTCCATCCACAAGTCCAACATGCCTAGCGGAATCGCTCTGTTTTAGCTCCTCCTTCAATGTCTCCAGCTTCTTCTGCAAAAGCCTGATGAGGAGAATGACCTGACTCAGGCTTGCAGTGTCTGAACTGACTTCACGTGTGGCAAGTTCAAAGGGTTGCAGAACCTTGCACAACGTTGAAATCATTCTCCACTGCGCTTGAGTCAGTTGCATTCCCCCTCCTTTGCCTATATCGTAGGTAGCTGTATAGGCTTGAATGGCCTTTTGCTGCTCCTCCATCCTCTGAAGCATATAGAGGGTTGAATTCCACCTCGTTACCACCTCTTGCTTCAGATGATGGCGGGGCAGGTTCAGGAGTGTTTGCTGGTGCTCCAGTCTTCGGCACGCGGTGGCTGAATGCCGAAAGTGGCCCGCAATTCTTCGGGTTACCGACAGCATCTCTTGCACGCCCATGTCGTTTTTTAAATAATTCTGCACCTCTAAATTCAATGTATGTGCAAAACATGGGACGTGCAGGAATTTGCCCACATGTAATGCACGCACAATATTGGTGGCATTGTCCGATGTCACAAATCCCCAGGAGACTCCAATTGGGGTAAGCCATTCTGCGATGATATTCCTCAGTTTCCGTAAGAGGTTGTCAGCTGTGTGCCTCTTCTGGAAAGCGGTGATACAAATCGTAGCCTGCCTAGGAATGAGTTGGCATTTGAGAGATGCTGCTACTGGTGCCACCGCTGCTGTTCTTGCTGCGGGAGGCAATACATCTACCCAGTGGGCTGTCACAGTCATATAGTCCTTAGTCTGCCCTGCTCCACTTGTCCACATGTCCGTGGTTAAGTGGACATTGGGTACAACTGCATTTTTTAGGACACTGGTGACTCTTTTTCTGAGGTCTGTGTACATTCTCGGTATCGCCTGCCTAGAGAAATGGAACCTAGATGGTATTTGGTACCGGGGACACAGTACCTCAAGCAAATCTCAAGTTTCCTGTGAATTAACGGTGGATACTGGAAACACATTTAACACCGCCCAGGCTGCCAAGGCCTGAGTTATCCGCTTTGCAGCAGGATGACTGTTGTGATATTTCATCTTCCTCGCAAAGGACTGTTGGATAGTCAATTGCTTACTGGAAGTAGTACAAGTGGGCTTCCGGCTTCCCCTCTGGGATGACGATCGACTACCAGCAGCAACAACAGCAGCGCCAGCAGCAGTAGGCGTTACACTCAAGGATGCATCGAAGGAATCCCAGGCAGGAGAGGACTCGTCAGACTTGACAGTGACATGGCCTGCAGGACTATTGGCATTCCTGTCTAAGGAGGAAATTGACACTGAGGGAGTTGGTGGTGTGGTTTGCAGGAGCTTGGTTACAAGAGGAAGGGATTTAGTTGTCAGTGGACTGATTCCGCTGTCACCCAAAGTTTTTGAACTTGTCAATGACTTCTGATGAATGCGCAGCAGGTGACGTATAAGGGAGGATGTTCCTAGGTGGTTAACGTCCTTACCCCTACTTAATACAGCTTGACAAAGGCAACACACGGCTTGATAAATGTTGTCCGCATTTCTGTTGAAATAATTCCACACCGACGAGGTGATTTTTTTTGTAATTTGACCAGGCATGTCAATGGCCATATTCATCCCATGGACAACAGGTGTCTCCCCGGGTGCCTGACATAAGCAAACCACCTCACCATCAGAATCCTCCTTGTCAATTTCCTCCTCAGCGCTAGCAACACCCATATCCTCATCCTGGTGTACTTCAACAGTGACATCTTCAAATTGATTATCAGGAACTGGACTGCGGGTGCTCCTTCCAGCACTTGCAGAGGGCGTGCAAATGGTGGAAGGAGCCACATCTTTCCGTACAGTGTTGGGAAGGTCAGGCATCGCAACCGCCGACACACTTGGACTCTCTTTGGTGATTTGTGATGCCATCTTAGAACACACAGTTCTATGCTGTTCTTTTTCCAGCTTAACTCTTATCATTTTTCTAGCAGGAGGATGAGGGCTTCCATCGTCATGTGAAGCTGAACCACTAGACATGAACATAGGCCAGGGCTTTAGCCGTTCCTTGTCACTCCGTGTCGTAAATGGCATATTGGCAAGTTTACGTTTCTCCTTACACCATGTAATTTTATTTTTTTGGGTCTTTTTACTGAACTTTGGCTTTTTGGATTTTACATGCCCTCTACTATCACGTTGGGCATCGGCATTGGCAGATGACTTTGATGGCATTTCATCATCTATGTCATGACTAGTGGCAGCAGCTTCAGCACTAGGAGGAAGAGTTTCTTGATCTTTCCCTATTTTGTCCTCCAAATTTTTGTTCTCCATTATTTTTCTGAAGTTATATAACACAATATGCCCCATAGGAAAAGCGTATCCCTACACCACACAGGGCAAACCCTGTAATAATTATTTGGATTAAATATCAATAACCCCTTTAAATGGAGTAAATAATATACAGCACAGGACAGTACCACTGGACTTATACGGCAGTACCACTGGAATTATATGGCAGTATTACTGGATTTATACTCCAGTACCACTGGAATTACACAGCAGTACCACTGGACTGGAGTTATATGGCAGTATCACTGGACTGGATTTATTTGGCAGTATCACTGGACTTATACACCAGTATCTCTGGAATTATATGGCAGTACCACTAGAATTATACGTCAGTATCACTGGAATTATACGGCAGTACCACTGGACTTATACAGCAGTATTACTGGATTTATACTACAGTACCACTGGAATTATACAGCAGTACCACTGGACGTATTTTGCAGTACCACTGGACTGGATTTATAAGGCAGCATCACTTGCCTCATACGCCAGTACCACTGGAATTATACGTCAGTACCACTGGACTGGATTTATATGGCAGTATCACTAGAATTATATGTCAGTATCACTGGAATTGTACGGCAGTACCACTGGAATTATACGGCAGTAGCACTTGATTTATACGGCAGTACCATTGGACAGGATTTATACGGCAGTACCACTGGTATTATATGGCAGTATTACTGGAATTATACGGCAGTACCACTGGAGTTATACAGCAGTACCACTGGACTGGATTTATTTGGCAGTATCACTGGCTTATACACCAGTACCACTGGAATTTATATGGCAGTATCACTGGAATTATACTGCAGTACCACTGGATTTATGCAGCAGTTTCACTGGACGGGAGTTATATGGCAGTATCACTGGACTGGATTTTTTTGGCAGTATCACTGGACTTATACACCAGTATCACTGGAATTTTACGGCAGTATCACTGGAATTATACGGAAGTACCACTGGAATTATACGGCAGTACCACTGGATTTATACGGCAGTACCATTGGACTGGATTTTTATGGCAGTACCACTGGTATTATATGACAGTATCACTGGAAATATACGGCAGTACCATTGGACTGGATTTATTTGGCCGTATCACTGGCTTATACACCAGTACCACTGGAATTATACGGCAGTATCACTGAAAATATACAGCAGTACCACTGGTTTTATACAGCAGTACCACTGGACTGGAGTTATATGGCAGTATCACTGGACTTATATGCCAGTACCACTGTAATTATATGGTAGTATCACTGGAATTATACGGCAGTACCACTGGATTTATACGGCATTTCCACTGGACTGGATTTATATGGCAGTATCACTGGATTTATATGCCAGTACCACTGGAATTAAACGACAGTATCACTGGAATTTTTCAGCAGTATCACTGGAATGAAATGGCAGTACCACTGAAATTATATGGCAGTACCACTGGATTTATATGGCAGTATTGCTGGACTGGATTTATATGGCAGTATCACTGGACTTATACGCCAGTACCACTGTAATTATACGGCAGTATCACTGTAATTATACGGCATTATCACTGGACTTATACTGCAGTATCACTGGAATTTTTCACCAGTATCATTGTAATTATATGGTAGTACCACTGGAATTATACGGCAGTACCACTGGACTGGATTTATACAGCAGTACCACTGGAATTATTTGGCAGTATCACTGGATTTATACTGCAGTACCACTGGACATATATGGCAGTTCCGATCAATTTATACTGCAGTATCACTAGACTTATACGGCAGTATCATTGTAATTATACTCCAGTACCACTGGATTTATACGGCAGTACCACTGGACTGGATTTATACAGCAGTACCACTGGAATTATATGGCAGTACCACTGGAATTATACGGCAGTACCACTGGAATAATACTGCTGTATCACTGTAATTATACAGCAGTATCACTGGAATTGTACTCCAGTACCACTGTACTTATATGGCAGTATCACTGGAATTATATGGCAGTACCACTGGACATATACGGCAGTATCATTGGAATTATACGGCAGAATCACTTGACTTAAACGGCAGTACCACTGGAAATATGCGACAGTATCACTGGAATTATATGGCAGTTCCACTGGAATTATACCACAGCACCACTGGATTTATACAGCAGTACCACTGGACTGGATTTATATTGCAGTACCACTGGATTTATACGGCAGTACCTCTGGACTTATATGGCATTATCACTGGACTTATACAGCAGTATCACTGGACTGGATTTATATGCCAGTACCACTGGACCTATACGGCAGTATCACTGGAATTATATAGCAGTACCACTGGACATATATGGCAATATCACTTGACTGGATTTATACGACTGTGATACTGGACACATATGGCAGTATCACTGGAAATATATACGGCAGTTCCACTGGACATATATGGCAGTATCACTGGACTTTATTTATACACCAGTGCCAATGGATTTATACAGCAGTACCACTGTACATATACGGCAGTATCACTTTAATTATGTGGCAGTACCACTGGACATATACGGCAGTATCATTGGAATTATACGGCAGTATCACTTGACTTATACGGCAGTACCACTGGACATATACGGCACTACCACTGGACTTATACGGCAGTACCACTGGATTTATACAGCAGTACCACTGGACTGGATTTATACACCAGTACCACTAGATTTTGTACAGCACTACCACTGGACATATACGTCAGTACCACTGGACTTAAATGGCTATATCACTGGACTTATACAGCAGTATCACTGGACTGGATTTATACGCCAGTACCACTGGACATATATGGCAGTATCACTAGAATTATTTGTCAGTACCACTGGACATATACAGCAGTATCACTGGAATTATATGGCAGTACCACTGGACATATATGGCAGTATCACTGGATTTATACGGCAGTACCAATAGATTTATACGCCAGTACCAATGGACATATACGGCAGTATCACTGGAATTATATGGCAGTACCACTGGACATATATGGCAGTATCACTGGAATTATTTGGCAGTACCACCGGACTGGATTTATACAGCAGTACCACTGGACATATATGAAAGTATCACTGCCCATATACGGCAGTACCACTGGATATATATGGCAGTATCACTGGACTGGATTTATACAGCAGTACCACTGGACATACACGGCAGTATCACTGGATTCATACGGCAGTACCATTGGACTGGATTTATATGCCAGTACCACTGGATTTATATGGCAGTACCACTGGATTTATACGACAGATCCACTGGACATACCGTATTTTTCGGACCATAAGACGCACTTTTTCTCCCCAAAAATGTGGGGGAAAAAGTATGTGCGTCTTATGGAGTGAATAAGACGTGTTTGCGGGTAGCGCCGGTGGGTAGCGGCGGGTCCTGGATGCTGCTGCTGCGCCGTCATCAGCAGAGTGCAGAGCGCCCGCATCTCAGAGCCCATCTCAGCAGCAGAGCCGGCATAATGCGACTCCCCCGTTCCCCCCCACCTCCTCCCTCCTCAGGAGTGCACCTCGGGCAGCGTTAGCTGAGAGCCTGGACGCGGGGAACCACTGGTACTGTCAGTATGTGTGTGGGTGTGTGGGTGTGTGTGTGTGTGTGTGTGTGTGTGTGTCTATGTGTATGCTGGCTCTGATGTGTGTGTGTCTCTGTATGCTGGCTCTAACAGAAGGCTGCACTGTACAGAATCCTTGTAGGAGTCTGAGAAATCACACAGAAATATCTCTTAGAGGTTGGTGAAAACTACGGAGGCAGCGCAAGGATGATAAAGCAGAAATGGTTCAGAATATTTTTTTTCCAGTTTTCCTACTCTAAAAACTAGGTGCGTCTTATGGTCAGGTGCGTTTTATGGTCCAAAAAAATACGGTATATGGCAGTTCCTATAGACTTAAACTGCAGTACCACTGGAATTATACGGCAGTACAACTGGAATAAAACTGCAGTATCACTGGAATTATACAGCAGTATCACTGGAATTATACTCCAGTACCACTGGATTTATACTGCAGTACCACTGGATATATGACAATATCACTGGAATTATACGGCAGTACCACTGGACTTATACGGCAGTATTACTGGACTTATAAAGCAGTATCACTGGACTGGATTTATACGCCAGTATCACTGGACATATATGGTAGTATCACTAGAATTATTTGGCAGTACCACTGGACATGTACGGCAGTATCACTGGAATTATATGGCAGTACCACTGGACATATAAAGCAGTATCACTGGATTTATACGACAGTACCACTGGATATATGACAATATCACTGGAATTATATGGCAGTACCACTGGACGTATACGGCAGTATCACTGGATTTATGCGACAGTACCACTGGACAAATACGGCAGCATCACTGGAATTATATGGCAGTACCACTGGACATATTTGGAAGTACCACTGGACATATACGGCAGTATCACTGGATTTATATGACAGTACCGCTAGACATATACGGCAGTATCACTGGACATATGCAGCAGTATCACTGGACATATACTGCAGTATCAATGGACTTATACGGCAGTAACACTTGACTTATACACCACCACTGGACTGATGCTGCACAACACAGCACCACTGGACTGGACTTATACAGCAGCACAGGACATATGGAAGCACAGGACACCACCACTGTGACTGGACTGATGCAGCCAAAAGACACTACCACTGTACTGATGCAGGACAACACAGCATCACTGCACTGGACTTATACAGCTACATTGGACATATGGCAGCAGAGGACACCACCACTGTGACTGGACTGATGCAGCATAAGACACTAAACTGGACAGAGCAGCACAAGACAGCACTGGAATTGGCACCCCACTTTCCCTCCACAGACAATGAGGACGGAGACACATCCTCTTGCTACACTCTCCAATGCCGGAGTGAAAATGTTGGCGACGAGCGGCTCCTTATATGGAATCCAAACCGCGAGAATCCGACAGCGGGATTATGATGTTTTGCCTCGTTCGGGTTCCTGCGTCACACGGAAAAACCTGAGCCGGGCTCGGCCAGCGAAGTTTGGTAGGGTTCGATTCTCAGGGAACCGAAACCGCTCCTCTATTATATATATATATATATATATATATATATATATATATTACAGATGAATGGGTTCGGTTCCCTGAGAACTGAACCCCCCCGGTTCATTACACTCTGAGCCCGGATCCGAGTCCGGCTCGGGACATTACGCCAGAATCGGAAACCAGAATGAGGCAAAACGTCATCATTCCGCTGTTGGAATCTCGTGGATTTTGGATCCCATATAAACAGCTGTGCATCGCCGCCATTTACACTCCGGACTTGGAGAGTGAGGGAGACAGACCTCTGTCTCTCTCTGTGGGTGATGGCGTCAGGTGGGGTTAGTGTGTGCTCTGTAGGGGTGCTGCTGCAGTCACTGTGGTGTACCTGTGCTGTGTTAGGGGTGCTGTCGTTGGCTGTCACTGGTGTTTCATGTGCAGCAGCTGTACATTGTTGCTGCTGTCCTGGCTGTCATTGTATTGTACAGGGGCGCTGCCCTCCTGTATGCTGTAAAATATAGGGGTGCTGCTGGTCCTGTATGTTGTAAAAATTCAGAGGTGCAGTTGTTAAAAATTAAAAGCACACTGCTCCTGTATGCTGTAAAAGATTGGGGTGCTGCTTGCCCTGTATGCTATAAAAATTCAGGGGTGCAGTTGTTAAAAATTAATAGCACACTGCTGTATGCTGTAAAATATAGGGGTGTTGCTGCTGAAATACTGAAACATTACACTGACCCTGTATTTTCATAAAAATTCAGGATTGCAGTTGTTAAAAATTAAAAGCACACTGCTGTATGCTGTAAAATATAGGGGTGTTGCTATTCAAATAACAACACACTGGCCCTGTATGCTATGAAAATTCAGGGGTGCAGTTGTTAAAAATAAAAAGCACACTGCTATATGCTGTAAAATATAGGGGTGTTTCTGATCAAATAACTTTACACTGGCCATGTATGCTATAAAAATTCAAGGGTGCAGTTGTTAAAAATTAAAAGCACACTGCTCCTGTATGCTTTAAAATAGCGGGGTGCAGCTGGCCCTGTATGTTGTAAAAATTCAGAGGTGCAGTTGTTACAAATTAAAAGCACACTGCTGTGTGCTGTAAAATATAGGGGTTTGCTATTCAAATATCATTACACTGACCCTGTATGCTATAAAAATTCAGGGGTACAGTTACTAACAATTAAAAGCACACTGCTGTATGCTGTAAAATATTGGGGTGTTGCTGTTCAAATAACATTACACTAGCCCTGTATGATATAGAAATTCAGGGGTTAAAAATTAAAAGCACACTGCTCCTGTATGCTTTAAAATATAGGGATGCTGCTGGCCCTGTATGTTGTACAAATTCAGAGGTGTACTAGATAAAAATTAGAAGCACACTGCTCCTGTATGCTGTAAATTATAGGGGTGCTGCTGGCCTTGTATCCTATAAAAATTCAGCGGTGCAGTGAAAATCAATCTACACTGGCCCTGTCTTGTATGCTGTAATAATTCTAGGGTGCAGTTAAAATCAATGTACACTGGCCCTGTCTTGTATGCTGGAATAATTCTAGGGTGCAGTGAAAATCAATGTACATTAGCCCTGTCTTGTATGCTGTAATTATCCTAGGATGCAGTGAAAATCAATGTACACTGGCCCTGTCTTGTATGCTGTAATTATTCTAGGGTGCAGTGAAAATCAATGTGCACTGGCCCTGTCTTGCATGCTGTAAAACTATAGGGGTTTTGGGAAAATACAGGGGTGCTGGCACTGTCTGCGGTTGTGATGTCTAGGCTGACCTTCACAACACTGTATGGGAAGAGGAGGCTTCTACCACCATTTACAGGCCCCCTGCAAGTGCTGGGAGGAGCACCGCCAGTCCAGTTGCTGATATTGAGATTGAGGATGTCATTGTAGAAGTATACCAGGATGAGGAGGATATTGGTGTAGCTGGCACTGCGGAGGAAATTGACGATGAGGATTCTGATGGTGATGTGGTTTGTTTGAATACGGCACCAGTGGAGACAGTTGTTGGCCATGGGATGAAAAAGCCAATTATTATGCCTGGTCAAAATACCAAAAAAGCTACCTCTTCGTCGTGGAATGTTTTCTCCACAAATCCGGACAACAGGTGTCAAGCCATCTGTTGCCTTTGTCAATCCATAATAAGTAAGGGTTAGGACGTTAACCACCTTGGAACATCCTCCCTTATATGTCACCTGCAGCGCATTCATAATAAGTCATTGTCAAGTTCAGAAACTTTGGGTAAAAGCGTAAGCAGTCCACTGACACCTAAATTATGTGATTTTGTTTGATTGAATATTATTTCTCTGTGAGGATGAGGATGTAAACACTGAAGGGGGGTGGGGGGAATCTGAGAATGAGGACGACATCTTGCCACTGTAGAGCCAGTTTGTGCAAGGAGAGATTAATTGCTGCTTTTTTTGGTGGGGGCCCAATCAAACCAGTCATTTCAGCCACAGTCATGTGGTAGACCCTGTTGGTGCAATTATTGGTTTGTTAAACAACATAAGGGTAGGTGGGAGAGCCCAAAGACAATTCCATCTTGCACTTTTTTGTCATCTTTGCATCATGTGCTGTTTGGGGACTAGTTTTTTAGAGTGCCATCCTGTCTGACACTGCCGTACAGCTCCAGGGCTACTGCCATATAAGTCCAGTCAAGTGGTGCTGTCTTGTGCTGCATCAGCACAGTGGTGGTGTCTTGTGCTGCCATAAATCCAGTGGAGGTGTCCTGTGCTGTATATTATTTACTCCAAATAAAAGGGTTATATACATTACTTATATTATCATCGAAATTATTTTTACAGGGTTTGCTCTGTCTGGTGTAGGGGCTCGCCTGTGCTGCATATTATTATAATAGCTCCAAAGAAAAGGGTTATTATTAGCGTTATGTGCTCTTTGGGGCCTAGTTTTTGAAACTGCCATTCTGTCTGGCACTGCAGTGCCACTCCTAGATGGACCAGGTGTTTGTGCTGCCCACTTGGGTCGCTTAGCTCAGTCATGCAGCTACCTCATTATTCCTCTTTTTTTTCTCTCTTTGCATTATGTGCTCTTTGTGGCCCAGTTTTTAAAAGTGCCATCCTGTCTGACACTGCAGTGCCACTCCTAGATGGACCAGGTGTTTGTGTCGGCCACTTGGGTCGCTAAGGTTAGTCACCCAGATACCTCATTGCACCTTTTTCTTCTTTGCATTATGTGCTCTTTGAGGGCCTAGTTTTTAAAACTGCCATCCTGTCTGACACTGCAGTGCCACTCCTTGATGGGCTAGGTGTTTGTGCCGCCCACTAGGGTCGCTTAGCTTAGTCATCCAGCTACATATGGAGCCTTCTTAATCTAACCCTGTCTAGTCACAGGCATGCACTCCCGGCATGACTAGGCGATCCGTCCGCCTAGTCACACCGGGAGTGCAGGAGTTGCTTCCCATTCAGAGTGTCTCTGTCTGGGCGCGCGGGCGGAGACGCTCTCCATTACAGTGAATGGGGTGTGTATCCGTCCGGTCACACGCGCCCATTCAGATGGATACGCTCACAGTGACTAGGTGCGCTCAGGCGGACCACACAAACAGTCTGAATAACGGAGGCTCCATCCGTACCTGATTGCAGCTTTTTCTTCTTTGCATTATGTGCTCTTTGGGGCCTAGTTTTTAAAAGTGCCATCCTGTCTAACACTGCAGTGCCACTCCTAGATGGGCCAGGTGTTTGTGCCGCACACTTGTGTTGCTTGGCTTAGTCATCCAGCGACCTCGGTGCAACCTTTTGGCCTAAAAACAATATTGTGAGGTATTCAGAATAGACTGGAAATTAGTGGAAATTAATGTTATTGAGGTTAATAATACCGTAGGATCAAAATTACCACCAAATTCTGTGATTTTAGCTGTTTTAATGGTCTTTTTAAAAATCATCCAGATCAAAAACCAAAACCCGAAAGGGTGGTTTTGGCAAAACCAATCCAGATCCAAAACACGAGCATGGATCCAGATCCAAAAACAAAACACAAAAAGAGTGCCCGCCGCACATCTCTAATCTATAGAGATGAAGTCTGATTGAGACGTAATGCGTTGGGAAACCTGTACTGACCTAGATCCAGATAAGATACTTACGTCTTGTACATAAAACTGCACTTTACTCAGATTATTTATATTTTTTATTCATGTATTTTGTATCCCATTTTTTACAATTATATTAACGTGATATTTTAGAATTTTGGTTAATAAATTGCTTATACATTTTTTAATAGTGGGTATATGTATATGTTTTTATGGAAATAATCTAGACACCATTGGTCGCTTTTACCCTCATCCTTTTGCGCTATATATATATATATATATATATATATATATATATATATATACAAATAGAAAACCACAGGACTCGTCATCCCAGAAGCGGGGTGCACAGCTGCACTTACCGCTCACAGGGTGGGGTGAATGTAGCCCATGACCACATCACTCTAATACATACAATCAGAAAACCCAGCCCTCACCAAAGTAAGCTCACTTATCCTTAACAATTCAATTGATAAATGACGGGGGTTTAGTTAGTGGATTGGCCAATGCACGGAAGCCTGCAAACCGATCGCCAAGGTACCCCACCTTCAAGCAGGTCCTACAACACCCCTGTATTTTTTACAGCATACAGGACAGAACAAGCACCCCTGTATTTTCACAGCACCCCTGTATTTTTACAGCATACAGGACAGTGCCCCTGTACAGCACAGTGACAGGACAGCAACACCCATGTACAGCTGCAGCACCCCTAACAGCACAGTGACAGGACAGCACCCTTAACAGCATAGGACACCACAGTGACAAGACAGCACCCCTAACAGCACACAGGACAGCACTCCAAGAGAGCACAAACTGACCCCACCCAATACCACCACCCACAGAGAGACAGGGGTCTGTCTTTCACTCTTCAAGTCTGGAGTGAAAATGGTGGTGATGAGAGGCTCTTTATATGGAATCCAAAACCCAACGGAATCCGACAGTGGGATGATGAAGTTTTGCCTCGTTCTGGGATCCAAGTCTTTCGGGAAGTCCCGAGCTGTACTCGGTTCCCGGATCGGATCGTAAAGTTCAGGGGGGGGGGGGGGGTTCAGATCTCGGAGATCCGAACCCGCTCATCTCTTGTAAAATCGCCTGAACAGGGCTATTTTTACATGCACTTAACAAAAAGATAGCTGAATAAGATTACAGTGAAAAAAAAATTTTGTCTTCTGTTATTAACAGAATTCTTTCAGTTGAATCTGTTTAAGGGGGTATCTATTTGCAAGGAATGTACAATGTATATTTTTCAAAGTGATGAATGGAAAACAGAATTTAGTACCCACAGGTAGCTCTTTTCTAAACTGGCCCTGAATTAAAAAAATGTTTTGACATGCAATAATAGTTTATGCATATTCAAAGCTGAAGACAGGGCTTAGCTATCAAACCGCAACATTAAGTTGAACCATCTGCAAAATTTGGACCCAGGTATATTGGTTGCATTAAGATTGTCAGAAAACAAAGTGCTGTGTGTTTATTGGGAAGCTGTCCTCATCATTGCCATTCATTTGGCACATTACAAACTGTACATGAGAGTTCTGATTTCTGGTTTATTCCTTTAAATTTTAAGAAACTTGTTTGTATTTAAATAACTGTGTTTCATTTGAATATATTCTTATAGTTCTGGACACAAGGCATTCCAGGTCCGCACGCTGTCCAACTTGATAAAGACACACCAGACCATCGAAATGCATTGGTTGGTGTGAAGTGGGAGCTGGACACTGTTACACCAAAGAGACCAGACAGTTAGCTATACAGTGTGCAGACCCAGGATTCCATGCACCCAGAAATGACGTTTGCATTTCTGTGAACTTTCTAACAACTGTCTGTTAGACAGGCATTACCCATCAATATATGCTGACATTGATGCATTTATGTGTTTTAATGTTGAGGATTAAAGTTCTTTTTATATTCATCCAAACCATCTGCACTAGAAATGTTTCATATATTTATTTCACATTTACCAGTTATAGATTCCATCTGCTGATTTGGGGCATTGTGTCATGACAAAGATATTGTGATGGGCTCATATAGTTTGAATGTCCTGCAAGCATTCATTGCAGGAGATGCATGCATTGATTTTTCAAAGCTTATAGCACATTCCCTCTGGTTGGGTAGTTCTCGGAGGCACTTTGGGCATAATTCAGACCTGTTCGCTCGCTAGGTTTTTTTTGCAGTCCTGCATTTGCATAGTCGCTGCCCATAGTTAGAAGAAAATTACATGGGGTCAGCCCCAACCAGCATATCCAGCCCCCGGCTCTTTCAGACGGCCATGGTTGAAAAAATACAGGGGATAAAATGTGTGAGGTTCCCCTGTATATCAGCAACTAGCACCGGGCTCTTGGACCAGTCCTGGTTTAAAAAATACAGGGGGAAAAGATGTAGGGGGACCCCCATATTCTAGAAACCAGCACCAGGTTCCACTAGCAAAGGAGGTAATGCCACAGCCCGGGCACATGCTTATATGGGACTTTGCAGCTGTACCATTACCCCCCTCTCCCCCCCAAAACCAGTCAGGCCTTGCCGGTTTTCCCTGGGTGAGTGGGACCCCCTAATAAAATGGGCCTTCCTCCAGGACACCCAAGGCTATACCCAGCACCCTTGGGTGGTGGGTGTCGAGTTCATAGCTTTGAAGTGTCCTCTTAGTCTCATGATAAACTATAGATATGGGCAGACCCTTGTGGTTTTGTTTCTAATTCATCTTCATATTTCGGTTTTGGCATAAGCACCTTCAAGTGTTTTGGTATAAATTCAGTTGTTGGTTTGGCTAAAAAATCTATTAAAACATTCATAATCATTGATAAAAATTGATAAAAAGAGAGTATACAAATCAACAAAAACAGCTGAAATCATGTAATTTTTAAATCCAAAACACGAAAATTGAGTTTAAAACTGGCACTTGGTTTGAATTGGATCTCCTCAGTAGATCAGGAATGGGTTTTGGTTTGGTTCATATCCAAAAAAATGCTTTGGATTTGGATTTCTGGAGAACCGACAACTTTACTCTTTGCCCAATTAAAATTTCCATCCAAACCTGTAATACCTCAACATAGGTGGAGACTAACATTTGTGGTTAGCTCTTTTATGCTTGAAAAAGACACTTTGGATAATATGAAATGTTTTTTTGTGCCTTTAATTTGTGGTTCATAAATGACACTTAATGTCAGCTAAGAGTACTGAGACCTCAGGGATTGCATGCAAGTTTTTTTCTATTCAAGTATGAGGCATCTGGTGTATTATATGCAAAATAAATAAACAAAGAGGGTTTATAATCAGAAATTCCCCAAATAATGGCTAAAGGATGATATTAAGTTTTTATTTTCCATACAACGAACATTCATTAATTCATAAGAAAAATACTAACAATTAAAGTGGAACTGAATATTTAGCACCCAAGTACTCTTGCAGCTGGCACTGAACATGTGGCCAGCAGATTGGGAAATTATGTAGAACTAAAGCCCAGAGTATGAGAAGTTGCCAAATTAGATTTCTTTGCCTGCAGGCTCGGATGCCAAACTTTCAAGAATCAGCTGCAGGGCAGCTTCAAACAGCTCTCATATTAGAACTGAGCACATTTTGGGAGTGTTAGGTCTGAGCTTGGAAACAGGCCATTTTGTTCTATGTTTATTGAACACTAATGGTGAAACTAGCAGGACTAGGATATGTGTTTGCAGAATTTACTGCTATACAGAGCACAGCAGAGCTACAGTTCCAATAGTAGATACATAACAAGCCTATGTCTAGCCATGCCATACTCACATACACTAGATAGAAAGATAATTGAACAGATCGACAGATAGATAGATAATAGTAGGATGAATGTATGATAGATAGATAGATAGATAGATAGATAGATAGATAGATAGATAGATAGATAGATAGATAGATAGATAGATACCAGAAACCAGGGAAGGTTTACATCCACTGAAATCAGTAGAGCTCACCCCCAAAAGTTACATAGCAATATTTTTTGGCACATTAATACCCTGGCTTCTGGGAGGTTTCATTCCCTGCAATGTATATAAATATTTTGTATTTTTCCTTGGAGTGTCCAAGAAAAACATCACAACTGGAAGAATATCTCTATCTCATGCCCCCACATACTGCAGTGATTGCGTAACTGGAGCATTGGTGAGTGCCCATGAATAGTGTTACACAGGACACTGATGTTTATGGATATCAGAGCTGGGCGCCAGGTGAACAAAATGAACTCTATAAATGTCTTAGAAAGGTTCTATTTTACTGTTGTGTTTAATGCTAATTAATTCATGTTCACATAAAATGGTCACTCTTTGGACTGAAATGTGCTTAGAAATCCACAATTATTTCCTAGTGGATTATGTTTCTTGCGTACACTGCATCTCTCTCGGTAACTATGAAATGTTTAATGATTTCCAAATACACAAAGTGCACCCTGCAGATTCATTTATTTTATTGCATTCCAGGAACAGTTTTCACAGCTGCCATAATGTGTTAGCCAAAACATGTGTGGGGATAGGAGCAGACTTCATATTCCTATCATCAATTGAGTTCGATAACTTCAAACTCAACATTATCAACATGAAATATGACATTGGAGTAAGAAAGGACAGCAGTATAGTGACTTTCTAATGGCATTTACCATGGACCTTGCTTCCACATTACATGATGTGCCAGAAATTTCCCAACAGTATTTCACAGTATTTGTGTTTGGATGAAAATGTTTGTAGACCAGCAGAGAAGCTTCAATATTCCAACATCGCACTTAGCATAGGAAGAGCCGACTTATACATGTAAATTTTGCTGACACATTAATCTCATCAAGTTAACCATTCCAATGAGCCAGTAGCAGAAACAGAACTAATTTTACATTTTACTGTTAATAGAGAAGTTCCTACATTATGTCAATTTTTATAGACTGTATTTTTAATTTGATTTTCATAGTAGTAGTAGTAGCAGGGACATGCAGTGAGGTAAATGGCTCAAGAGACACTGGCTAGTACCATAGCCAGATTTACACACACATATATGAACCCAAGGGTACATATGGACATTATATATAGATGTAGCATACATATGTGGCACCCCGGAAAATAGTGTGTGTGCTCCTATAGTTACTTACAGGTCTGCAGCAGCATAGGGAGAGTGTGGCACAGCAGGAGTTAAATCTGAAACACTAGTCCGATCACATGGTTATGATGGAGACCACTGATTGGACAGGGGCAGCCTGGGAGAAGAGAGCCTAGTGGGAAGGTGGAGCAGTGCAAAGCGAGAGGAGGTGTGGGAATGCTGCCCGCATGTGGAGCTAAGCTGGAGCAGAGAGACCAAGTGACAGCCACTGTGAACAATTGACTTTGATCATCCAGGATTATCCCCTTTCATTTGTGTACCAATTCTCCAGTGACATACTGTGGCACAGTAAACTTCTATTTGAGCTCCAACGTTACTTGACAGTAAAGATTGTAATACCTTGGCTAGGGAAGGTTAGAAAGTTAGTGTTGATTATTGCTAATTGTATTTTTTTATCACTCTCCTCATTACCACACTATGGGGCAGATGTATTAAACCTGGAGAAATGATAAAGCAGTGATAAGTACAAGGTGATAAAGCACCAGCCAATCAGCTCTTGTACATTTACATATTTGAGCTGATTGGCTGGTGTGTTATCACCTTGCACTTATCACTGCTTTATCACTTCTCCAGACTTAATATATCTGGCCCTATATGATCCCAATTGTTTCATGACAGTATTTGCGATTCTAATTAATATGTTCAGCTGTGATTACAATTACAGTCTGCCATTCTTATGTGTTTCTAATTAATTGTCGGTTGTATACTGAATGCTCCTTTGTGGTGTGAATTGTAGCTAGTATAATTGTCTTCTTGTTGTTGTTCATCTTTTACACTCCAAATTCTTCTCTGTTGTGATTATTCAAATTGAATTCCATTATATCATCATCTTTAATATAGAGTTCTTTGCAGCTCAATAGAAGACATCCTGTTGGAATTGCTGACTCACTCCAGTTTCCTACCTCTCTGAACATGGTACTGCATGACAAGGTATGGGGAGCAACATTTCAGGGGAAAGGTCTGTCACATAGCCATACAACACACTACATACCCACTTGTGATACCTCTCCAACGACTTAAACATACCCGCCAACCTCGGGATGTTACACTTACTGATAGAAATTTGGTGAGTTTTGATCAGAGATGTGCGGAAAAGGAAGGCAGTGCCTCACCTGCTACAGACTATTCACTCCAGAATTGTCACTATAAAAATGTTTAGAACAATACAAAAAAGATATTTCAAAGATATTCTTTGTGTTTTTCATATACTTTATATAGTCAAAGCTCTGGCTTATACATTAGTATGACAGGAAAATCTCTGCCTGCTTCCACACCCCACCACACGTCACTGAGTAGTAGTAGTAGTAGTAGTAGTGTACTTTTCCATAATAATCAGCACACATTCATTACTACTCCAATTTATCACTTCAATTTAGTTGCTGGGTTATCAGAATGGGAAGAACTATCAATATTTTGAAAGTTATGGCTCAATTTCCCTTGAAATTTTTTGAAAGGAAATGTGGATTTATACTCTAATTCAAGCATGTCAAACTCAAAATCCCAAATGGGCCAAATAATCAAGGTCTAAGGGGGACATGTACTAAACCTTGAGGAGTGATAAAGAGGAGAGAGATAAAGCACCAGCCAATCAGCTAATAACCGCCATGTTACAGGCTTTGGGGTCTTTTCAAGAAGCAGTGAAAAGAGTGGAGAAGTGAGCCTGTGGAGAAGTTGCAACCAATCAGATGCTCCATACAATTGTATACTATGCAAATTACAAATGTTACTTCAATGCTGATTGGCTGCCATGGGCAACTTCTCCACTGGATCACTTCTCTACATGTTTCACTGCTTCATGAATAGACCCCTCAGTTTTAAAAATGACAGTTAGAAGCTGATTGGTTGCCAGTTTATCTTTCTCCATTTTATCACTCTCCTAGGCTTGGTACATCTCCCCCTAAGTCTTGTGTGGGCCGCAAGAAAAGTCTTACAGTATATGCAGTTTTGAAAGATTTATTAGAAAAAACAACAATAAAGTATAATTAAAGAGATGTCAAGTACTGGGAAGAAAATAACTTTCATAGTGTGAGCTGAAAGCTGTGTTATTCCCCCTCTTATATCACTGTGCGGTCCCCTCTCCTCTATCAATGTGAGCTGGGAGCTGTTTTATTCCCCCCATATATCACTGTGATCCCCTCTCCTCCAACAGTGTGAGCTGGGATGTTTTAATTCCCCTCCATATATAACTGTACAGTCCCCTCTCCTCTATCAGTGTGAGCTGTGTTATTCCCCCTCATACTTCACTGTGAGGTCCCCTCTCTACCAGTGTGAGCTGGAAGCTGTTTTATTCACCCCCATATATCACTGTGCGGTCCCCTCTCCTCTATCAGTGTGAGCTGGGAGCTGTTTTATTTTCTCCCCCCCCCCATCATATATCACTGTGCGGTCCCCTCTCCTTTATCATTGTGAGCCAGGAGCTGTTCCCCCCCATGTATCACTGTGTGGTCCCCTCTCTTCTATCAGTGTGAGCTGGAATCTGTGTTAGTCTCCCTCATATATCACTGTGCGGTCCCCTCTCCTCTATAATACATATCAATTGAGCTACTAAAATGTGTCATTCCAGCCACATAACCCTTGGTATGCCCTCTTGCTCATTGGGTCCCCTCCAGCCACAAGCCCTCTGAGCCTCCTGTGTTTATTCAGCATCCAACCCCTGTACTAGCCCCCTCCACTGTATCTTCTTCCGTGAGAGATGTTTTTCTATCCAGTTTCCAGAAGAATCCTCCTATAATTAGGGAAGTTGGGTACACCGAGCAGTCGGGCACACACACATATAGGGGGTGATGGCTTCAGGGATGTGGCGGGGGGCAGAACTTTGCAAAGGCAGCTGGGCACGAGCATCAGCTCCCCCCATGGACATTTCCCCATCTCTATCAGTCTTCTTGTGCATGTGCAGAATGTTGAATGCTGCCCAATAGGAGCTAAGTTTAGATCACGGCAGACTGGTCAACAGTAACTCATCCGGCAATCCGTTGGGCAGCAAAAGGATGCGTTGTGGGCCACGAGTTTGACATGTCTGCTCTGACTGCTTATCAGAGATCACCTTGAGAAAGAGATACTTAGGGGCTCATTTATCAAGTGGTGATAAAACCTGTTGTGAATGATAAAACTCATTGTGTTTCATAAATGATGCTCCAGGCGATCAGCTCCTAACTGTCATGTGTTTGAAAAATTATAGTTGGGAGCTGATTGGCTGGAGCACCATTTATCATATGCAGTGAGTTTTATCATACACAACGTGTTTTATCACTCGTTGATAAATGGGTAGCTTATTTTACACTTTAAAAAGGATGTACAGTAGGTTGATAAAATCACTGTGGAAATAGCACAGCATAATTCATCTGTGTTTCTTAAACTGTCCACAGCAATAACATACACAGCTTAGGAGAGGCCACACATTTTTTTTTTTTTATGAAAACGTACTTTGGAACTAAATTTTGTGGATGTAGCAAAAATGTTGACATTCATAAAGTTAGGCATCCCATTGCTGTCAGTTATAATGTGTATACCACCAATATTTTGGATCTAAATCTTCATCTTGTTTTAGATTTGCAAAAGGTGTTTCGGGTTAGTTTTGGGTTTGGTTTTGGATTTGGAGTTCGATAAAAACAGCTAAAAATGTGTTCAGTACCTTTTACCTGTTTATGTTCTTATAGTGTGATTAACATCAATAACATAAATTTCCAGTCAGTTATATCCACCTCACCATACAGTATCCTGAGTGAATGGCACCTGAAATCACAACGGAGGCACTTACATGCAATCTAAACCCGAGATTCATTTTTGTAATCTGAGTTTCAAATTCGAGGGAAGACTCAGGAATTGGTCCACTTGGATCACTAAATGTAATTGAGCCAGGATTTAGTTCTACTCAGATCTCCAAAGTTTGGGTGTGCTCAGTTTTCAACAAATCTGAACCGATTTCAACATCTTAAGGAGCCCACAGTGTTTCAAACCTAAAAGTAGACCCCAGTGTAATAGTGTGTACAACCTCTTCTTCAGCAAGTGAATCAGAGGTATTTTTGCTACAAGTATATTTTTGGGGAATACATATGATTTACAGGCAGATGGAATGCCGACTGTCAGTATACGAGATCTGGAAAGATCTAAGGAATACTCATCATCATTTTTGTAATTAATATAAACTATTAAACAAGATTTATGTATAGTAATACATTTGAGAAGGTAGTAGTCTAAGCTCTCTATTGCTTTTCATGTCTTTATTTTAACAGATAACTGAAAATGCAGCTGGGACTCATGCTAGGTTATAGGGCATTTTTTGGTATTTTATTGCAAAATTGTTGTAGATTTCTCCAAGAATATTAGCAGTAGTGCTGTAGAGAGACAGATACAGTTAAATGTTATTTTACAATCATTAAACAGCAGAAAAATAAATAATATAGTACTTCTTGAGAATCATATTTTGTTAAAAAAAATGACTTTTATGCTTATGATCAGCTAAGCTGAATATTTTTGACCAAGTATTAGTCAGGCATTAAGGAGTTAAGGTAGGAAATACCAGTAAAAAGCAATTTCTTCAACGCTGAAACTCGATATGGAAATCTAACCATAAAGCAGCCCTATTGAGCTATTCAAGGAAATTTAATGGCTTCTTGCGGAATGCTGGACTCCCCACCTTAATTACCTAAGGCAGAATCTTAAATCAAGCCGGACTCTAGATCCCCAGCAACAGCTGAATTTCATTCTGTTTACTTTTAAATGTTTTTTTTTCTCCTTCAAGAGGTAACTGCTGAAAGACAGATCAGACTTTACTGTGTTGCTCAATGCTTACACATCAAGGCTGGAATTTTAGCATCAGCGAATGGAAGGAGCTGTACACGTTGATCGGCATTAGTTAAGAGACAGTAGATGAAGCTCATAGTAGATTAAGGTGGTCTGGTCCTGAGCTATACATATGCCATGGGACCAGGGGCATAACGAAAATGTTGTGGGCCCCATAGCTACATTTTGAAGAGGCCCCTAATGATTCTAGAAGGACATCCTTCTCCACAACACCCCACCATAGCTTTTTATAATATTGCTTATATTGTTTCCGTACATATTTTACATGAGCAACTGGAATGCCTTCCCTCCAGAGCCTCTGCTGATCAACACACAGGGGCTAGATTCCTTGCAGTTGAAGACAGCCTGATGACATGCTATTAAAGTGGTAGACAACATTTTGTTATCAGTGTGCAAGATCTACTCTATCTCCACCACAGACCCCTCCACATACCCCTTAGATGTCATAAGACCACCACACATGCCTTGTATATACCATCAGACTCCTCCACATGTCCCTTATATGCCATCAGACCCATCCATATGCTTATATATGACATCAGACCCCTCCACAGGCACTCACTGGTAGGCCCAGCCTGGCCCCAGAGCAGCACGTTAAGCTGCTTTTGATGTTAAAAGAGTTTTGGGGTGCACTTCACAAGGTACTCAAGATATAGGGATTTCAGGAGCAGCTACACTAAGGAGTTCACCAAGCTCCTAAAATACACTAAACTGGGAAAAATTATAGTCAGTGCTCATCTTGTGTATAAACTTAAATGGTGCCTATGCAATAAAGGATGTAATAGAAATAACAAAAACAAATTCGTAATTTTCAGTAAACACAGCAATTGGTAAAACATGTCATATCATGCACATTGTTGCAGAAAATGGTAAAAAAGTGCTTTGTAATATTGCTATGACTGATAGCTATTTGAGCTTTCTATAAAAGTAGCAACAGTATTGCAGATAAACATCAGAACTACAGAAGAGAATTATATATGCTGAGCATACATGCTATGATTATCTGTCCGATCCGCCTGCTTTTGGCAGATCGCCCAGATAATTGTAGCATATATGCGCCCAACTGAAAATATCGATAGGTCGGTCATGCCAGATCATCCATCATGTCTGTCCGACGCAATATTTTCTAAGTGTCCAGTCAGAGAGATATTTCCCCTTCACATAAGAAGAAACAGGGAAATGTCTGCTCCCTGGGGGTGGGGGGCTGATATCACGGCCAATACACTGTGAACGATCTAACAGTGTATGCCTGTGTTTTTGGCACTGTCTAAGACTACCAGATAAAATGTATGTTGGTCTGACAGGTATTTTATCTGGCTATGTATATCCAGCAATAGCAATGTGTTAAGTACTGTAATATAGCAGCTGCCGTGAGAACACACAAAAGTAGACAGACAGCACATACACGGGAAGAGAGGAAGGGAGGATAAAGCAACGGAGTGGGAGAGGGGAGTCATCCATTTGTGGAGCATCTAAATATTTCCAGTGGATAAGAAAAAGTCCAAAAGCAAAAAATATATTTGATTAAAAGTCAAATGGTAAACGCTGTCTAAAAGTACACAAAAATAAAGAAATTGTAAAAGACCAGGTATATACTTGATTAGGTAGGAGGGAGGGGTGTTGGTAGTCTGGTGACAGTCCCCTATAGGCTCTGCAGTAGCCGCAAGGACCGTCCAATAGTTTGGTCAAATTAACCACTTAACTGCAATGGTCAGATCACATGCAACCAGGGCCAGCCCGTGTCCCCCATTTTTTGACAAGAAGGTCCATTCTGCAGATGTGCATAATACAATATTTAAATATTTTAAAAAATTGTTAGTTAAGTGGTTATTAGATGGTGATGATTGATTTCAACTGTCCGAAGCCTGTTACCAACGTCACACAGGCTAACAGTTGCAGCGGGAGTCCGACATTAATAGTGTCCTTTGCAGTGGTGGAAGTAGCTCTCCCTACTAGACTGTCCTAGCATGTCCCAGTGCTTACCAGAGGATGTGATATGTTTGGAATGGGTGTTGATAGGTGGTGTGTCAGGGATGAAGTTCGGTCTGTGTGGAGGATAATGTTTGGGGGGCAGGGCTGGCTCCAGGCATGTTCGAATAAAGCGGCCACGCGGGGCGCCACCCTTAATCTGCGCCGCGCACTGGCGCCACCATATTCGTACCTGGAGCCGGCCCTGTGCAGCTCTCCCCGGCCTTTAACTGTGTGCGCGCTATGCGCACTGTGCGGCACCGGCGTCTGACGTCAGATGCCGGCGCCGCGCAGCGCACATAGAGCACACAACCGTCCTCCAGTCCCACGCCCTCCGACAGCAACACTCCCCCTCCCAGCACCACAGGTATTGTGGGGGGGCGTATCTGTCACTGGGGTCATATCTGGCACTGTGGGGTCATCTGCACTGTGGGGGCATATCTGGCACTGTGGGGGCATATCTGGCACTGTGGGGGCATATCTGTACTGTGGGGGCATTTATGTATCTGGAACTGTGGGGGCATTTATGTATCTGGCACTGGGGGCATTTTTATCTGGCACTGTGGGGGGATTTATGTATCTGGCACTGTGGGGGCTTTTATGTATCTGGCACTGGAGTCATTTTTATCTGGCACTGTGGGGGCATTTATGTATCTGGCACTGTGGGGGCATTTATGTATCTGGCTCTGGGGGCATTTATATATCTCCACTGTGGGGGCATTTATGTATGTGGCACTGTGGGGGCATTTATGTATTTGGCACTGTGGGGGCATTTATGTATCTGGTACTGTGGGGGCATATCGGCACTGTGAGGGTATTTATTTATCTTGCACTGGGGGCATTTATCTGGCACTGGGGGCATTTATTTATCTTGCATTGTTGGGGCATATCTGGCACTGTGGGGGCATTTATGTATCTGGCACCGTGGAGGCATATCTGCACTGTGGGGGCATTTATGTATCTGGCACTGTGGGGGCATTTATGTATCTGGCACTGTGGGGGCATTTATGTATCTGGCACTGTGGGGGCATTTATGTATCTGGCACTGGGGTAATTTTTATCTGGCACTGTGGGGGCATTTATTTCTCTGGCACTGTGGGGGCATTTATGTATCTGGCACTGGGGGCATTTTTATCTGGCACTGTAGGGGCATTTATGTATCTGGTACTTTGGGGGCATATCGGCACTGTGAGGGCATTTATGTATCTGGCAGTGGGGGCATTTATTTATCTTGCACTATTGGGGCATATCTGGCACTGTGGGGGCATTTATGTATCTGGCACTGTGGGGGCATATCTGCACTGTGGGGGCATTTATGTATCTGGCACTGTGGGGGCATTTATGTATCTGGCACTGTGGGGGCATTTATGTATCTGGCACTGGGGTAATTTTTATCTGGCACTGTGGGGGCATTTATTTATCTGGCACTGTGGGGGCATTTATGTATCTGGCACTGTGGGGGCATTTATGTATCTGGCACTGGGGGTATTTATGTATCTGGCACTGGGGGCATTTTTATCTGGCACTGTAGGGGCATTTATGTATCTGGCATTGGTGGGGGGCATGTCATGTGTTGCTTGCACTGCTGGGGGGCATGTCACGTGTTGCTGGCACTGCTGGGGGGCATGTCGTGTAGCTGGCACGGCTGGGGAGCATATCATGTAGTGTTCCCACTAGGCGTCTGTGGCTAGGCAATGTGTCCCAGTGCTCTGCCTGGCGCAAAGTGTCTAACGTGCTCTGCCTGGTGCAAAGTGTCTAACGTGCTCTGCCAGGCGCAAAGTGTCTGACGTGCTCTGCCTGGCGCAAAGTGTCTAACGTGCTCTGCCTGGCACAAAGTGTATTAGCTGCACTACTGTGTGGTGTAATACAAATTGGCACTATTATGTGGCCACGCACCTTCCCCACGAAGTAACGCCCCTAAATTTTTGCTGCGCGCCTTCGTCACGCATTGTCCATGCTTTGGCATGTGGGTAGGTGAGCACCAAGCATTTCAGTATGTACATCATTTTGCCCCCCTAACTTAAAAATATGCCCTCCCTGTGATCAGCACCCTGCCCTAAAAAGTGAACACTATCATGTGTAGCTGGCACTGCTGGGGGGCATATTGTGTGTAGCTGGCACTGCTGGGGGGCATGTCATGTGTAGCTGGCACTGCTGGGGGCATGTCATATGTAGCTAGCATGGCTGCGGGGCATTTCATGTGTAGCTGGCACTGCTGCGGGGCATATCATATCTATCTGGCACTGCACATTATGTGTATCTGGCACTGTACTGGAGATATTGTGTGTAAGGAACACTACTGTGGCTGTTATGTGTAAGGCTGCTAATTGTGTGCGTAGAAGGGGTGTGAAAATATATTTATAGTCTGATAATATGAAGTTATGAGGCCACGCCCACTTTTCCTGGAGCGCGCCTTCGGCGCGCGCATAGAGGTTGGTGGGGGGGGGGGGGGCTTTTACATTTTCTCGCTCAGGGTGCTAGTAGGCCTGGAGCCGGCCCTGTTGGGGAGTGAGTTGTAGTTGGAGGGTTAGGTAGGATGTAGTAAAGGAAGGTGAATGAGGGAGTAAAAACTGACAAATTGAACAAGGAGGAGGTAAGGTTAGGAGGAAGAGGGAGGGAGGAGAGAGGTGTGTGGGGGGAATTGAGTTTATGTGGTTATGTTTGTGTTGTGTAAGAATTAACCAGAGTCAGTGTTGTTAATTCAAGTGTTTACTGATCTTGTGGTTATAAGACACAGTGCTCACAAGGTGCTTAAGGTGGATTCCTGTAAGACTCACACTTTCAATGTAATGTGGCAGGGGGACCCTTAAATGATTTGGGATGAAAACATTCAGGCAGGGGTGTTTTAACAGAGGAGGGGGCCCATGTGCACCTGGGCCCCCTCCTCTGTACGGCGCTGTAGACTCTGGCATTGTTGTAAAGTCTACTGCGCATGCGCAGGTCTCCGGAAACATGGCGCCCGCAATGATCCGGAGACCAATTTGGATACTGCGTATGTGCGGTGGCCATTTTGGTGGGAGTTACGCCGCGACCGCAGTGCCCGACGCTGGATTCCGATGCTGGTGCAGTGTGTGCATCCATTATAGAAACGCCAATGCATTCTGGGTTTTTCTTTCTTATCTGTAGCCTTTGGCTATTCACTTCCTGGGTTTGGATAGAAATGCTGATGGTTGGGATGCCGGTGGTCGGAATACCGACCGCAGCATCCCGACAGTGAGAATCCCAACAGAGGGAAGATTGGTATACTTCCCTTCCCCCAATGCCCCCCTAACCCTAACCCCCGCAGCCTAAACCTACCCTCCACCCCAATCTAACCCTAACTCGCCACCCCTCGCAGCCTAACCCTAACCTATCCTCCCCCAGCCTCCCCCTGTGGTTCCATAACCTAACCCCCACTCCCCGCAGCCTAAACCTAACTCTCCACCCCTCGCAGCCTAACCATAACACCCCCCGGTGGCCCAGCAGTGTCTTGTTTGGGATCCCAGATTTCGGGATGCCGGCGTCTGTATTTCGACTGTTGGGATCCCGACCTTCGGGATTCTGACCGGATTCCCCCTTCCTAAGCCTGCTACATCTTCCTTATAAGGAATAATGTGTTTGGTAGAGGTCTCCTAAGATGATCGGGCTGTAATCTATTAGGGGTTTATCTTACTGTATATAGCTTGACTATACTCCTCTCTTTCACCCAGTGCTTGCTCTTCTTGAGAGTTAAAGGGCCATTACTGTATAAAGGCTGTGGTCCTAGAGATTTGTCAGTCACTGTGTGTGGGCGCCGATGGATGGCCAGTCTCATGGATAATAACAGCACAGACAAGGAGGGGTCTGGCCGGGTCAATCCACAGGGACCAGGAAGCGCCGATGTGCAGCCAGTGGCAACAGGTGTTTCGTGGCTGCGGTAGATGGTGGCCTTGCAGCTTGCCGCCATAAGCGACTGCGTACCTGTCATAATTGGACAGACAGCCCTGCCTACACAATGGACAGTCAGCGGTTACTGGTAGGATAAGTTCCGTGGGATGTCACTCACAGGAAGCTGCCACACAATTCCAGTAGTGGCGGGGACACAACACTACCAGTCTCTACACTGACCGGGCTCACTGGGACAATTTAGGAGTCTCACTTGGATGTGTAACTAAATGTGTGCAGGGGAACTGGGCCCTAGAATTGCTCGAGGCTCTGTAGCAGCCGCACCCTATGCACCCACGGTAGTTACGCCACTGCAAGGGACCCCACAACAACTGTGAATCTCAACTACATCATGTCAAATGTATATTAGACAGACCTCCCTGCATAATGTTTGTTTGACATATAGTCGAGACTCAACGGGTCCTGCCTCACGCACCTCTCTCTTTGTCCTGAATACTAATTAACTCCCCCACCTCATCATGAGACACAAATTACTGTATGCCCCAAGCTCTCTTTTCCCTTGTCATATATGCAGCACTACCCATAAATATGTGCTCCATGACAAAGTTTGTTCCTGGGCCACTTTTTACTTTAGAGATGAGTTTGAAAAATGTTTTATCTCACTACTTATAATAAAATAAAGCTTAGAAATATTTTGTTTGAAACAAACAAATGCAACAAAATGTAACATTTTAGAAGGAGCCTTTTGACAGCCCAAGATGGTGTATGTTTAGCCGAGTAGCTTTTGGAACCCCACATCATAGTCCATCTACAGTATATTACTGTTATTTTCAGTTACCTATACCGACATCCAACACCTTTTGATTCATGACCCCTAGAGCAACCCCCATGTGCACTTCTGTTGTGCTTTCGGAACACTTCAGCCAGTGCCGGCTCCAGGCGTGTTCAAGCAGAGCGGCTATGCGGGGCACTGGGTATTTAAGTGTGGCTGGTGATTTTGAATATGGTGGCAGCTGTCAGCCAATCAGAGCTCGTGGACCGGCAGTGGCGACTACTGATTGGCTGCTGGACCATGAGCTTTGATTAGCTCATGAACCAGTGCCATATTTGAGATGGATGCCATCGGAGATGGGAGACCAAATTTAGGGGCAGGAGAGGCACGTGCTCCGCTCTCCTCCCCTCGGACCCAGCTGCAGCAGAGCCAAGCAGCGGCAGCCGCAGAGCCCAACAGTGGCAGAGTCTAGCAGTGGTTAAGGTGAGCAGCACTACTGGGGGAATATGTGTATCTGGTACTACTGGGGGCATATGTGTGTTTGACATTATTGGGGGCATATGTGTTAGGGTCTCCTGCCCTGTGCTGCCACGTCGTCATGGCAACCGGGAGACAAGTGCTAGCGGAGTGACCTGAGCGCAGCTGATACTCCGGTTCGGGTCTTTTGCTGTGCAGTGGTTATAGGCTCTGTGCATGGCAGGGGATCCGGTGCTGGTTTTTGTGCTCACAGTCTGTGAGGTCTGAGTGGGGCGTGGACAGCACCTGCTTTATAAGGCCTCTTCTCAGGGTAAGCAGATGCTGCTGAATCTTTGTTGGTTAGTCAGTTTCTGAAAGTTAGCCAGTACTGTGTAGCTTTGTATTTGTTTGTTGCTTACTGCAAATAGGCCTGGGGATTTGGTATTACACTCTGCCAATCCAGACCTAGCAGTAAGACTGGAGTCAGTCGTTTAGCTTGCTGGGGTTCTGTTACTACTCTGTGAACTTAGCAAGTTTGCGGCTGTATTCTAAGACTTGCCTGTCTAATCCTGTCTCACTGTGCTAGGTGTCAGGGGTCAGTTTAGTGGCAGTAAGCTGAACCTGTGCACTGCAAGTGAGAATTAGGATTGTGGAGACTCTCCTTGTGTCTATCATTCCATCTCTGACCAAGGAGTTTACTGCCACACCCTTTGGTAACCCTTTAGGGTTTTGCTGTTGCCCTTAGCAACAGCATTTCGGGTTCTCTACGTATTAAAACACAACATCTTGCTTTTCCCATCTGAGCAGTTCTAATACAAGGGAGATACCCAGTTCCTTAGCCTCTGGGCTTCTCTGTTCACTTTGTGTGTATTTTGTTACCCTATCACCTTCTGTGTACGTTATGTCATATTCCCCAGTCTGTCTGTAAGTCCATTTGTTTTGCATTACAGTTCAAACACCAGTACATTCCTGAAGGCACTGGAGTGCATAACAGTCCTGACACCAGTACTTTCCTGCAGGCACTGGTGTGCATAACATATTCAGCAGCCTAATACTCCTGTTGAAATTTTGTGGGAATATGGAGCATACCCCTCAAAATACGTTGCAACAGGTGGTCGATCGGGTGCAGGTCCTGACTCGACAATTTAATGATTTGTCCATTAAAATGCACACCTCCCAGGCTGCTGGCGGAGCTCCCGCAGCAGCAGCACCTGCAGGGGTTAAGGAGCCGAAAGTAAATCTCCCGGATCGTTTTTCTGGAGATCGCTCGCAGTTCTTTTGTTTCAAGGAGAGCTGCAAGCTATACTTCCGGCTTAGGCCTCAGTCTTCTGGGTCGGAGATTCAGCGGGTGGGCATAGTGATTTCCTTGCTACAAGGAGACCCACAGGTCTGGGCATATGGGTTGCAGCCTGACTGTCCGTCGCTTAAAAGTGTTGATGCTTTTTTTACGGCACTGGGCATGTTGTATGATGACCCTGACAAGACGGCCTCAGCCGAGGCTCAGATTTCGATCCTTAAGCAAGGGCGAAGGCAAGTTGAGGTTTACTGTGCGGAGTTTCGGAGGTTGGCCCATGATACCCAGTGGAATGACCCAGCCCTGAGACACCAGTACCGAAGAGGTCTTTCTAACCAGATAAAGGACCAACTGGTACAATATCCCTTGCCTGATAGCTTGGATCAGCTCATGCAGTTATCCATCCGGGTGGATAGACGGCTGAGAGAGCGTAGGCTTGAAAGGGAGACTGAGATTTCCTTCCTTCCCAAGGGAATCTCAGACTCTGAGGAATTTTCCGAGGAGCCTATGCAGATTGGGGCTACCCGCCTCTCCTCGCGTGAGAAGACGCGGAGGAGACAGCAGGGGTTGTGTTTGTACTGTGGGAATAAAGGTCATGTGGTAGTATCATGCCCAGAAAAGCCGGAAAACTTCAGGGCCTGAGGGTGATGGGAAATATCCTGTCAGGCCAGAAGTCAGAATTTCCCAAGAAGACTTTTATCATTCCGGTGACCTTGAAGATCCTCGGTCAAACTGTCAAGACTGAGGCCTTTGTGGACAGTGGGGCCGACGGGGTTTTTATGGACCGCCAATTCGCCCTGAAACACTCTGTTCCCTTAGTACCCTTGGCATCGGAAATTGAGATTTGTGGGTTAAACGGGGAACCATTATCCCAAGGTAAAATTACCTCTTGCACTAGCCAGATTTCTTTGTTTATTGGAGCCACACACTCTGAAAAATTGTCCTTTTATGTGACTGTCTGTACTTTTGCCCCATTGGTGTTGGGGTTACCCTGGTTAAGGGCCCACAATCCACAATTTGACTGGGTCTCTGGGGAGATTCTTAGTTGGGGTACTGATTGTTTCAGGAGTTGCTTGAGCCTTCCAGTCAGGCTCTCGCAGCTAAGTTTGCCAGGATTGCCAGGGTGTTATGCAGATTTTGCGGACGTGTTCTCCAAAAAAGTTGCAGAGGTACTACCTCCCCATCGCCCCTATGACTGTGCCATTGATTTGTTGCCAAATGCTAAGCTTCCCAAGAGCAGGTTGTACTCCCTGTCACGTCCTGAGACTCAGGCTATGGCAGAGTACATTCAGGAGAACTTGGCTAAGGGATTTATCAGACCTTCACAGTCTCCAGTTGGGTCGGGGTTCTTCTTTGTGGGTAAAAAGGACGGTTCGTTGCGACCCTGCATCGACTTCAGGGAATTGAACCGTATCACGTTTAAAAACTCATACCCACTGCCTCTCATTTCGGTCTTGTTTGACCAGCTTCGTACTGCCACCATTTTTTCTAAGATTGACTTACGCGGTGCGTACAATCTAATCCGAATAAGAGAGGGGGATGAATGGAAGACTGCCTTTAATACCCACTCAGGGCATTATGAATATTTGGTGATGCCTTTTGGGCTCTGTAATGCCCCGGCAGTCTTCCAGGATTTCATGAATGATGTGCTCAGGGAATATTTGGATAGATTCTTAGTTGTATACTTAGATGACATCCTAATCTTCTCCCATTCCCTGGAGGAACATCGGAAGCATGTACGCTTAGTCCTCCAGAAACTCAGAGACCACCGGCTTGGGGCGAAGCTGGAGAAGTGCGAATTTGAAGTTCAGCAAATCGCATTTCTAGGATATATTATCTCCCCAGAAGGTTTCCAAATGGAGGGTTCCAAGGTACAGGCAGTCCTGGATTGGGTGCAGCCCACTAGTTTGAAGGAGCTTCAGCGTTTCCTGGGCTTTGCGAATTTTTATAGACGATTTATCGCTGGATTTTCGTCTATAGTGGCGCCCTTGGTAGCACTCACTAAGAAAGGGGCGGATGTTGCTCACTGGTCTTGTGAGGCTAAAGCCGCTTTTGCCCGTCTCAAAAGGGCATTTGTTTCGGCCAAGGTGCTGCGACACCCAGATCCAGAGCGTCCTTTTGTGGTGGAGGTGGATGCCTCTGAGATGGGTATTGGGGCAGTGCTTTCTCAGATGGGAGTGTCTGATAATCGCCTTCATCCCTGTGCTTACTTTTCCAGTAAATTTTCGCCTGCCGAGATGAATTATGACGTGGGTAACCGGGAATTGTTGGCTATTAAGGATGCACTCGAGGAGTGGAGACACTGGCTTGAGGGGGCTAAGTTTGTGGTCTCAATTCTCACTGACCATAAGAATCTGGCATATTTAGAGTCAGCGAAGCGTCTCAATGCCAGGCAGGCACGATGGGCTTTGTTTTTTGCTCGCTTAAATTTTTTGATAACATATCGCCCTGGGTCAAAAAACATCAAGGCTGATGCGCTCTCGCGGAGTTTTGCTCCAATCCAGGAGACCACAGAGGAGCCGTTGCCCATTGTTTCCCCATCATGTATTAAAGTGGGCATTACCCAGGACCTCTTATCATTAGTCCTTAGAGCACAGGAGCAGGCTCCTCCAGACCTTCCGGTAGGTCTTTTGTTTGTGCCTCCTAGGTTAAGACAGCGAGTGTTCCTGGAATTCCATGCCAAGAAGTCTGCAGGTCACCCGGGTATTGCCAGAACTCGGGAGTTGCTATCTAGGGCGGTGTGGTGGCCCTCGGTGGCTAAGGATGTGGATCAGTGGGTTCGGGCATGTGACATCTGTGCCCGAAATAAGACTCCTAGAGGGGTTCCTGTTGGCCCATTACATCCACTCTCTATCCCATCTAAGCCATGGACCCACATTTCAATGGATTTTGTGGTGGACTTGCCCAAATCCTCGGGGATGACAGCCATCTGGGTTGTCGTTGACAGGTTTTCGAAGATGGCGCACTTCGTTCCACTGGTTGGGCTGCCATCGGCCAGACGCCTGTCTGAATTATTTATGCTGCATGTTGTGCGTCTCCACGGGTTGCCACTTGATGTGGTCTCTGACCGCGGATCCCAGTTTGTGGCCAAATTCTGGAGGGCATTTTGTTCCGATCTCCAGATTTCTGTCAGCTTGTCGTCGGGCTACCATCCGCAGTCTAATGGGCAGACTGAAAGGGTGAACCAGTTCTTGGAGCAGTTCCTCAGGTGTTATGTCTCCAAGTGTCAGACTGACTGGGTTGCTCATCTGTCCATGGCGGAGTTTGCCTATAACAACGCGGCTCACTCTGCTACAGGGATCTCTCCCTTCCTTTGTGTGTATGGGCATCATCCTAAGGCCAATTCTTTTGACCCCCTGGACTCCACGCCTGGTGGTTCCTCTGTGGTTTCGGTCCTTAGAGGTATTTGGCGGAAAGTGAAGAAAGCCCTTGTGTCTGTGTCATTAGTGACCAAAAGGGTTTTTGATAAGCGGAAAAGACCCTGCAGCTTCAAATTAGGAGACTTTGTCTGGTTGTCTACCAAGAATTTGAAGTTGAGACAGCCATCTCATAAGTCAGGCCCCCGGTTCATCGGCCCTTATAAGATCACCAGGGTTATCAATCCGGTGGCATTTCAGTTAGATCTGCCCCGTTCTTTGGGTATCAATAAAACATTTCATTGTTCCCTTTTAAAACGGGCGATTAGTAATCCTTCTTCCAGTGGAAGACCTTCCCCTCTTCTGATACGTGGCCAGAGGGAGTTTGTTGTTGAAAGGATTCTTGACTCCAAGGTGGTTCGGGGTCGGCTGTCATTTTTGGTGCACTGGAAGGGGTATGGCCCGGAGGAGCGGTCGTGGGTGCGCAGTTGTGATCTTCATGCCCCCAGACTGATACGCTCTTTCTTCTCGCAGTTCCCCGATAAACCCGGTGGTAGGGGTTCTTTGACTTCTCGTCAGAGGGGGGGTACTGTTAGGGTCTCCTGCCCTGTGCTGCCACGTCATCATGGCAACCGGGAGACAAGTGCTAGCGGAGTGACCTGAGCGCAGCTGATACTCCGGTTCGGGTCTTTTGCTGTGCAGTGGTTATAGGCTCTGTGCATGACAGGGGATCCGGTGCTGGTTTTTGTGCTCACAGTCTGTGAGGTCTGAGTGGGGCGTGGACAGCACCTGCTTTATAAGGCCTCTTCTCAGGGTAAGCAGATGCTGCTGAATCTTTGTTGGTTAGTCAGTTTCTGAAAGTTAGCCAGTACTGTGTAGCTTTGTATTTGTTTGTTGCTTACTTACTGCAAATAGGCCTGGGGATTTGGTATTACACTCTGCAAATCCAGACCTAGCAGTAAGACTGGAGTCAGTCATTTAGCTTGCTGGGGTTCTGTTACTACTCTGTGAACTTAGCAAGTTTGCGGCTGTATTCTAAGACTTGCCTGTCTAATCCTGTCTCACTGTGCTAGGTGTCAGGGGTCAGTTTAGTGGCAGTAAGCTGAACCTGTGCACTGCAAGTGTGAATTAGGATTGTGGAGACTCTCCTTGTGTCTATCATTCCATCTCTGACCAAGGAGTTTACTGCCACACCCGTTGGTAACCCTTTAGGGTTTTGCTGTTGCCCTTAGCAACAGCATTTCGGGTTCTCTACGTATTAAAACACAACATCTTGCTTTTCCCATCTGAGCAGTTCTAATACAAGGGAGATACCCAGTTCCTTAGCCTCTGGGCTTCTCTGTTCACTTTGTGTGTATTTTGTTACCCTATCACCTTCTGTGTACGTTATGTCATATTCCCCAGTCTGTCTGTAAGTCCATTTGTTTTGCATTACAGTTCAAACACCAGTACATTCCTGCAGGCACTGGAGTGCATAACAGTCCTGACACCAGTACTTTCCTGCAGGCACTGGTGTGCATAACAATATGTGAATCTGGCTTTATTGGGGCATATGTGTATCTGTCACTATTGGGGGGCATATGTGTATCTGGCTGTATTGGGTGCATACATATATCTGGCACTATTGAGGGAATATGTTTTATCTGTCACTATTTGGGGCATATGTGTATCAGGCATTACTGGGGCATATGTATATCTGGAACTATACTGGGGATATTATGCATATCTGGCACTATGCTGGGGGTATTATGTGTAACAGGCACTATACTGGGGACATTATCTGTCACTGGCACTCTACTGGGAGGTTATGTGTAACTGGCACTCTACATTGGGCATTATGTGTATTTGGCACTTTACAGGGGGGCATTATGTGTATCTGGCACTATACTGGGGCATTTTGTGTATCTGGCACTATACTGGGGACATTATGTGTCACTGGAACTCTACTGGTAGATTATGTGTAACTGGCACTCTACAGGTGGGCATTGTGTATATCTGGCACTATACTGGGGCATCCTGTGTATCTGGCACAATACTGGGGGCATCATGTGTATCTGGCACTTTACTGGGGACATTATGTTTAAGGAGAATTGTATGAGTGTGTGTGTGTGTAGAGGGGAGTGTGAATATATATATATATATATATATTTCTAGTTTGATATAATAATAAAAAAATTGCCAGGCCACACCCAGTTTGCCAGGAGCATGCATGCCTTTGATTTGCACATTAAGGGTTGGGGGCTTCAACATTTCTTGCTCAGGATGCCTTATTTGTCTTACTTTAATAATCTTCAACTGTACCACATCCAGCAGTCTTCTGCCACCTGATACTTATTCCAGTGTCATCTGCTGATGTAACTGTTTATTTACCCTGTACTTGTCCTATACTGTCATCAACTGTAAGTTGCTGTTTTCCTGTTTGATTATTTATGTTTGATTATTTATGTACTCTGTAATTGGGCGCTGCGGAACCCTTGTGGCGCCATATAAATAAAGGATAATAATAATAATAATAATAATATAGCACATCCTTCAACATGACTCCTGCCACCAGTTACAAAAGGCATGGCTCCAGGACTTATCAGTTAATTTATGTGTGAAATCGCCTGTGATGATGCTCATTTCACAACAAGTACTAAGTTTAATATGATGGAAATATGGGTGTACAGGCTTGAGGATGTAGCAAATGCCTTACAAGTATGAACAACACAGTTACTTAACCAGTGCTGTGGTTTTATTGAAGATAAATTAGGTACAGTCATAGTCATTGTGATACACACTGGTAGATAGAGTGGACTGGAGATTGACTGGAGCAAGGTGTCACACAGCCCACCAGCCAGTGAGTGCATGTACAGTAGGTACTGTGTAGTGGTGCAGGATTCTGGGAAATGTTGTGGATAAGCAGGTAATCACAGGTCTACCTGGTTAAGTGGGAGACTACTGTCCACAGTGGTAGTCTCACACACAGTCCAAGATTACTCTGCACATGCTCATTAGTAGCCTTTGTCAAAGTCGAAAAATATTGTAATGCATGCCTAACGTACTAACCCCATGCACATGCCCGCTGCACGTGCACTCGCTCTGCCGTGCGTGCGCATATCCGCAATTTGCGTAACGGAGCTTTACACGGCCATGCGCCTTAGCGCGTGGTATGCGCATTTACGGTAGAGTTTGTGAGCGCATAGAGGGTTATTACAACATTACATATTTAACCCAAATAGTGTACATTGTAGATATAGTTCCCCTAGACCATGTCAGCGAGTATTAATAGTTTAAACAGTTCCTGGACAGAGAGATTCGCCTTTGCATGATAGGAAGGGTCAGATAAAGGTTGGAAGGTGATGTCTAGTATCCAGCTGTAGGGTATTTTGAGGGTAACATTCCGGTGGTGGTTAGAGAAAGATCGCTTGTTCCTGCGTATAGTTATGTACAAAAGTAGAATATGAACATTAACTGTATTTACTGTATTTTATGTATGCGGCGGGAATCCAGAGGATACCACCCACAAGAGCAGTTGGGGAAAGACATCGCCCACCCTTTCAAATCCACCTATGACCTTTGCTGTAATGTAGAGACACATCCCTGTGTCCAATGGACAATGAGATTACAGTGACCATTGTATTGTGTATGCATGTTGTGTATAAAAAGACCATTGTTGCCTGGCCGGTCAGAAGACTCTGAACGCTATCTGTATGACCAGCGGAGGACCGACTCGGGTTGCGCTTGCGAACATTCTCACGTATGTACATTCTCTGTAGCCATTATTCTGTTTAGATTTACTTGTTAGCCTGTAGTGTATGATTTGTATTGTTTTTACCTTTTGGAATTAATCCACTGAGGCCTTAGAACCCTGTGGTTGCAACTACAAATCAGTGTTGTGTTTTCACTTTCCTGCCTGGGCTTTAAAGTAGATTAATCTGTATAAGGTGTATAAGCATTGATAAGGTGTACGCACTGCGAGTACTTTGTATCGCCAGCGCTACTTAAGGTTTAAAGGTATTACATCATTACAGTACTTTGCTGTTAAGGGTTTAAAGTATAAGCATATTATTACATTGTATCATTAACAAGGTTTAAAGGTTATCCATCGTGTGTGCGCACGCTGAGCGTACTCTGTACACTCAGCGCGGCGTGTGTACGCCAAGTATGTACCACTGCGGGACTTTGTACGCAAATAGCGTACAAAGTGCGTAGTACGTGTATTAAGTCTAGCGGCCATAGCGGCTCAACAGTAAAAGTGTATTTAGAGGTATAGCTTTGCGGTCTAAGATAATATCAACATTATCAATTGGGAGCTCGTCCGGTTCCTTCTCATACCCGCAGCCTAGCAGAGTTTTCGCAGACTTTATCTATCAGCAAAGGGCGGAAGGGTATCCCCTGTAAACCTTCTCTTGGTCGGGGGATACAAGTGCTGTTTAGATAAGCGTCTGCCCTGCATGGTTTGAAGGGATGCTGGAGGGATCCGTAAGGTAAGAACACAAAAGCTATTATTCTTTTTAAAATCTGTAAATTTCTGTTTTGGCGCCAAATGCGCACGCAACACACGCACACACCGGTAATTTGTACTTTGCATATCTGCTCGCACTATTGCCATAATTACTGATTACTAGATTCATTTTGACCTGTACTGAGAAAATTTGTTGCTATTTAGTTAAAATATAGTGTTCATAGCTAAAGAAGTAAGTGTAAGACGCACACGCAGCCTGGCCTAGTTGTAAAGGTTTATACAGTAGAAACTGTGTGTGTGTTAAGTAAGTGATTATAGTTAAATATCGCTTACATTTATAGAAGTGTGGGATTTGTAGTACTGCGGATGTACGGCCTTTGTACACGTGTCTCGGACAACGTTCGGGACTGCGTACGCAACGTAAAGGCCTACACACGTGGCGTGTTTACGCAACGTGCGTACAGGTACGCCCACTAAATACAAATCACACAATAGCATTGTTTCAGTTTAGGCGATACGGTGGCCACGCGATAATAGCAAAAATGTGTTCAGTTTCCAATATTTAGTTCAAAAGAACCTTCTCTTACTGTGTCACCTCTGGGACTAAGGCTGTTTTATCTGAATGAAAGTTAATTTTCTGTACAGAAAAACCAAAGTGTATATGAGTGAACGAGCGTGAGTGTGCAAACAATAAAGGTTTTGTGGACCCAGGGAATTCGGGATCCCATAGGAGACCACATCAGGTGAGTGGACACTTGGTGGCATGGGAGTGGCTTTCTCACGTTAACATTGATTAGAGTACAAAGGAGCAATTAGTATAACAGCAGACCAAGAGGTCAGCGAAGTCAGAAAACCGCTGACAAAGTCAAGCGAAGCTCTGAATACCGTGGCCTGAAAGGTCAGCGGTGAGTTGTATAGAGAGCGCAGCCCCGGGGGTTGGCGTAGTACCCATATAGGCCTGTTCTGAAAAGCTTCGGCTGAGGTTTCGCAGCCTGAAAAAGACGATTCCATTGGTCGTACAACGGATAAGTAACAGTTACTTATACGCCGTGCGATTGTACCGCGCGTTAGTGTGTGCAATATTTAGTTCTACGTGATACCCTTTACGACATTTGCGTAAAATCGCGGGATCATAGACGCTAATTGTAGCACACGCAACGTGATTTGTGTAACAATTGTTTTATTTTAAGGTAGTTTCGCTGGTCACTCAGGAAATCTCCAACAACCAATATTTACTGGGAAGGGTAAGTCACTCCCACACACTCTCAGTAAATAGAGGTTACACAGGGCCCTAGGTTGGGTACGACCGGTGCTGACGACAGTGCTTAGGTGTATTGGCCAACGTGGGCGTGAGTGGGTGAGAGCGCTCTGAGAACTTTCACCGTTGCCTTACCACTGAGTATTTTTTTTTTGTAGAAATTAGCTGAGAAGGCAATACCTGCAAAAGAATGGGGGCCAGTTGCTCAAGTAAGGGACGATCAACCAGGGTTCAGGTTGATATTCCGCGGCCCAAAGGGTCGGCGAGGTACATAATGTGTGAAAAATATGGATCACACGCAGAGGTTTCATGCAATGAATGGGAACGTATGACAGCGGAAGATAGGGAACCATTCCCTAATGTAGGCAGTTTTAATCCAGAGGTGTTGCAAAATTTAAGGAGAAGGATATGTCTAATAAAATCCAGTAAACAAAGGATTAGACATACAGATTGTTTACATTTATGGCAACAGAAGGGTGATGTGCAAAGGGGATTAGCTCAAACAGCTGGTTCCAACCCTAGCAGGAAACTGATAGCAACTGCACCACCACCACCGTATATTACAGGGGAGAAAGTGGCTACAGAGAATGGCATACTAATATATGATAAGAGTGAACTTGATAAATGTATTAATGCTAACCCGTGCAAGTTGTATCCCATCTTAAACTTCCCTCAGGACTGCGACCAAGAAGATGAGCCCAGCACGATATCGGCACTCTCTCTAGCAGCCACCATACAAGACACACAAGTGGGCACGGCCCAACCAGTAGCAAAGGCCCCTAGCAGAGGGACAGGTGAGGTCGTGTCCACAGGTAAGTACGGTACAGTACATTATGCAGAGACAATTGCACCTCACATTGTAGAAGCAACCCAGAATGATGTAATTGAACTAAATCCTGTCAGGGTGATCGCAGTCCCCAATGGGAAGACTGACGCTCAGGGAATCACTCCCATCAGGAACATTGCTATGCATTGTCCCTGGTCCCGGACAGAATTGAGGACAATTATGTCTGAATTTCCCGATCCCAGAAAAGATCTAGCCGCATGTCAGAGGTTTATTAGAGAACTAGGTAACGCCACCGAACCCACAAACAAAGATTGGCGGACAGTGCTACGGGCATGTTTGCCCTCCAATATTGACCCTGTGAAATGAATTGCTGATTGTAAATTAGACGCAGAGGTACCTTTCACTGATGAGTACACTCAGGAGAATGTACGACAGATCAATCTGCAATTAGGAGTATATTTCCCAACTGTTGTCAAGTGGAATAAAATCTTCTCCATTAGACAAAAAGAAGATGAAACTGCTTCTGAATATTTCCATCGAGCACTGCAGGGAATGGCTAGATACACTGGGGTCGAGGATATTAAGGAAAATGTACATCATAGAGAGGTAGCTGTGTCCGTATTAATGGACGGTTTAAAAGAAACGTTGAGAACAAGGGTACAAACCACTCAACCAAATTGGAGAGGTATCTCTGTGGCTGCATTAAGAGAGTCCGCTATTGAGCATGATCGGAACATCATTAGGCACAGGGAGTCACAGGGGGATAAGCTGATGACAGTAAGTATAAAAGCCCTGACAACGAAGCCACATCAGCCTAAACCCCAGACCCCTGATGGTAAGTCGTATGTGGTAAAATGTTATAAATGTCAGAGGGAAGGACATTACGCACGGAACTATAATTTTAAAGACCCACATAAGGTATATCGACCCCCTAGACCAGAACATGACTCACAGTATGACACACGTAATTGAGATCGGGGACTGCATAGGAGGAATTACGAGCCACATGCAGGGGAAACAAGGAGGTACCCACTTAGGAAGGACTGGCAGACCTCTGGAAATTCTCAGCTACACCCCTCACATATTGTAGCTGCCAGCGCGCTGCGGGAGGGTCACAACATACAATAGGGGTTAGGCCACACCTGTAGTTTGCAGCCAGTAAAGTTGATTGCTAGCCTTGGAAATGAACCCGAGGTTACAGTTGATGTAGCTGGTAGATCACTACCTTTCCTTGTAGATACAGGGGCGGCCAGGTCAGTGTTAAATTCAATGGTAGGTTTAAAAACAACGGGTAAAACAATTTCAGCAATGGGGGTAACAGGAGTAGTGCAACACTATCCCTTAAGTAGACCAGCAGAGATTACGATAGGGCATTTGCAGACCAAGCACTCCTTTTTGCTAGCTGCATCGGCTCCGACTAATCTGCTAGGGAGAGATTTATTGTGTAAGATGAGGTGTGTCATATACTGTACTCCTGAGGGTGTCTTCTTAGATATACCCGAGAATCATGTTCAGGAAGTGCAGGATATGTTAGACACCCCACAAAGGTTGATGTCACACTCTGCTGTTATAGACAGGTGTCCATCCAAGGTAGAGGAAATGATCTCCCAGATACCGGAATCCCACTGGACCAAAGATGGACAAGACACTGGATTGATGGCAAACGTAGCTCCTGTAGTAGTGCAAGTAAAAGATGGTAGGATAGCTCCAAAAATCCCACAGTATCCTCTGAAGCCAGAGGTGGAATTAGGAGTGTACCCAGTAATAGAGCGCTTGCTACAACAGGGCATCCTAGTTAGGACGTCCAGCACTGCCAATAGTCCCATCTTCCCTGTGAAAAAGAGTGGGGGGAGGGGTTACAGGCTAGTGCAGGATCTAAGGGGGATAAACAAGATAGTTGAGAGCCAATTCCCCGTAGTGCCAAATCCAGCTGTCATCCTCATGCAAATTCCTCCTACTGCGAAGTTTTTCACTGTCATTGACCTCTGCTCCGCTTTCTTTTCAGTCCCTCTGCACCCTGACAGCCAATACTTGTTTGCATTTACATACAGAGGAGTACAGTACACCTGGACTCGCTTTCCCCAAGGTTTCATTGACAGTCCAAGTATTTTCTCCCAGGCTTTGCATGACTGTTTACAATCCTTTCAACCTGAGAGCGGATCAGTATTAATACAGTATGTAGATGACTTACTGCTGTGTTCTGATTCACTCGAATCGTCCTTGAAAGACACGAAACAGCTTCTGTTTCACCTTTCTAATACGGGACACAAGGTTTCAAAGGATAAGTTACAGTTATGCCAGACCAAGGTGAAATATTTGGGACATTGCTTAACACAAGGACTGAGACACCTCACGCTGATAGAATACAGGCGATTCGCGACATGACTCTGCCACAAACCCAGCAACAGATCCGCACTTTCCTAGGAATGTGTGGGTACTGCCGAAACTGGATCCCAGGGTTCTCCATACTGGCTTTACCTTTGCAAGAGATGGTCTCTTCAAACAAACCAGATCGGATTTCGCACATAGATGAGTCCGAACTGGCATTTGAGAGACTCAAACAGTGCCTATCACAGGCACCTGCATTAGGTATGTCAGATTATGGGAAACCCTTTGAATTATACGGCACAGAGAGTGCTGGGTGTGCGGCAGGTGTCCTAACCCAGAAACATGGTGATGCCAGCAGGCCGGTAGCTTACTATAGTGCACAGTTGGACACCGTAGCACGGTCTCTCCCCACATGCTTGCGAAGTGTTGCAGCGATGGATTTGCTAGTGAGTAAAAGCGAAGATGTAGTGTTAGGACACAACCTGACCATCCATACACCTCATGCAGTGTCAGCCTTACTGAACTCTGCCCAAACCAGACATGTCTCATCAGCATGGTTTACAAGGTGGGAATTAGCACTAATGGCCCCTGTAAACATCACCATAAGGAGATGCAGCGCACTAAATCCTGCAACGTATCTCCCAGGTGTGCCTGGACAGGCACAAAGGGTGGAGGATGAGAAAGATGGTGAAGGAGGATTTAGTACAGACACTGACACACATGATTGAATGGAATATCTGAACCAAACTTTCACTGCAAGACCTGACATTAGTGACAACCCACTGGAAGGCGTAGATTTTACTTTTTACACTGACGGTAGTTGCCACAGACAGACGGATTCGGGAGACTTGTGTACTGGATACGCAGTCGTAGATGACAAAGGTATTATAGAAGCTGAACCCCTGGGCCCACCGCACTCAGCACAAGTTGCTTTGCTGGTCGCCCTAACCAGAGCGTGTGAATTGGCTAAGGGTAAGTCAGCCAATATTTATACAGATTCTAGGTATGCCTTTGGAGTAGTGCATGATTTCGGGGCCCTATGGCACCTCAGAAATTTCATGACAGCAGCTGGCACACCTGTAGCGCATGCATCCCATATAAAAAGGCTTCTATCAGCGATACAGGAACCTGACAGAGTGGCTGTTATCAAGTGCAAAGCACACACTTACAGTCAAGACCCAGTGTCACTTGGTAACAGCCGGGCAGACAAAGCTGATAAATCAGCAGCCAGCACCCCCATACAGACAGATATCAAACAACTGATGGTATTCAATACAGTCAACACACAAAAATTAAGTGAAATGCAAAATGTGTGTTCTCCACAGGAAAAGGCAGTCTGGAGGTCAAAAGGGTATGGCCAGGAGTCCTCAGGACTCTGGACAGATGGACAGGGTAAGCCAGTAGCCCCCAGAGCATATCTTCCAAGCTTAGCTGAGGCGGCACATGGTCTGACTCATCTGGGCATAGAGGGTATGTGTAAGCTGGTGAGAGCCTACTGGTGTGCGCCAGGATTCTCTTCTCATGCGGGTAAGAGAGCAATGACATGTCTTACCTGCTTGAGGAAGAATATTGGAAAGTCAATACCAACAGAACCATCCCATATCCCGCCGACAGACGGCCCTTTTCAGGTAATACAAATTGATTTCATACAGAGTCCACCCTGCAGAAATTTAAAATATGTGTTGGTTTGTATTGACGTGTTTTCAAATTGGGTAGAAGCGTTCCCCGCTGCCACAAATACTGCTACATTTACTGCAAAGAAAATTGTGCAGGAATTTGTGTGCAGATATGGTATCCCTAGGATAATTGAAAGTGATAGGGGTACCAATTTTACAGGTGAAGTCTTTCAGGTTATGTGCAAACTAATGGGAATTAATAGTAATCTGCATACTCCGTACCGCCCACAGGCGAGTGCGAAAGTGGAAAGAATAAACAGCACTATTAAGAATAAGTTGAGCAAAGTGATGGCTGAAACAGGATTGTTGTGGCCAGAAGCTTTGCCACTTGTATTGTACAGCATCAGAACCACTCCCTGGTCCCCCCTTAACCTATCACCCTTTGAGATTATTTTTGGTCGACAACCCCATGTAATTATTGACCCCCAGGATGATTTGAAATGCAATAATGAAGTGACTGTGAAATATTTGGTTAAGATGAGCAAGCAGTTGAGGAATCAAAACTGCAATCTAAAGCTGGTGATTCCTGACCTACCAAACAGTAATTGTCATGACATTGAACCTGGGGATTATGTAATGATTCGAAATTTTCTACGCTCAGGTTGCCTTATTGACCGGTGGGAAGGACCGTATCAAGTCTTACTGACCAGCACGACAGCATTGAAGGTTGCCGAGAGAGAGACTTGGGTACACTCGTCCCACTGTAAGAAGGTCGCTGACCCAGAGAAAGCCCGTGACAAAGAGCAGAGTGTAGAGGAAATCGTATCACTGGAGTGCCTATTCCGGGAAGGTTGAGAGGCAGGACTGTTGTCACGGCACCTGAGCACAGAGAACTACAAGACCAGAGGCGGTTGTCGCACAAAATTTATTTTTCCTTTTTATTATTTTCTCCATCTCCCATTACCCTTCTTTCCCCCCTTCCTTGCTCCTTTTTCTCTCCCCTTAGCAAGATGGACTTACCCCAAGAGACTGCATTCCGGGTTTTCCTGTTGACCCTGTTGTTGACCAGAACAGTCTGTTTCGGTGAGAGTCCCAGAGAGGTCGAGAAAGGATCTGGAATGGGTTCTGATGGCAAGGACGTATTTGTAGAATTCCAAGAGCAACACATTTACCGAGCAAAGGCGAGTATCAGAAAACGATCTGGTAGTCAAGAAACTAGGAGGCACTGTAAAGGGTTATTGGCTGAGGAAAATTGTATTTGCAGAAACTGTGAAAACATAGTTGAGGATGGGTGCATCCAGAGATGTCAGTCCAGCCTTAATATCAACATGGACCGTCATCCATTGAGTGACTATCACTCATTAGTGGGTAAGGTTTTAAACCAAACAGAATGCTGGGTGTGCTCACAAGTACCTCAAGGTCAGAGCAAGTCAGGACTAGTACCGTATCCTTTAACAATAGATGAGGTACTTGAATTAAGGGGTTGGAGACCGGTGGACAAGAAATTTAATATTTCTAGGCCCCCTAGTTTGAAGCTCCACCAATATCATGTGGATAGATCCTTAGTATGTTTCAACATTTCCAATCCCCGAAAGCCGGGAAATTGGGAAGTGACATGGAATAACCAAACCATGGCATTTTCACACAGAGCCGATAGAATGCCCGTAGACACTGAACTTATACACCAAATAGCCGACGGTGGGAGGTATTTTCGGTATAGGTATACTCTAGGAAGTAGGACCATGCGGGTTGGAGAAGTATCTCCAGGGTACTGTGCGCATATCATACAGCCTGATACGTGTACTGAACAGATGAGAGAGTTAGGGATAGGATTTTTCACTTGGAAGGTTTGCAATATGGTAATGTCATATTCTGTCCCATATGTTCTCCCCGATTATGTATATTTCATATGCGGGAGGCAGGCGTATAAGTGGCTTGCCCCAAACTCAGAGGGATTGTGTTACATTGGAAGAGTGTTGCCAGAAGTTATGACCATAACCCATAATAAGATGAAAGACGTTCACCGCAATGCTCAAGCCCCTTACACTCACACTCACTATGAACACATCGTTAAGAGACACCTTATAGATAGGACAAAGCACGCAGCCTCTGATTTGATCCACGAATCCACCGGGATTCAATTCCTGCTCACGTTAGATATCACCCGTACTGCCAGAGGAATTATAAATTTTAGGTATATTCATGCGCTAGCGAACCTGATAGATAATATCACCGAGATGTATGATGACACCTTCAGGTATACAGGGAGGAAATTGCAAGCTTACAAAACGGAACTGATCCAGCACAGGATGGTTCTAAATTATATCACAGCGGTGACAGGCGGGTACTGTGTCACCTTAGCAACTCAGTATGGTGTAAAGTGCTGCACGTACATTACAAACAGCACTGATGACCCAACGGAGGTCATAGATCAATAGATGGACGATATCTTGCAATTGAAGTGGGAGTTCCGGAGGAGACACAACCTTACCCTTACTGCTGTGAGTAATGAACTGACCGGCTGGGTCACATGGTTGAACCCACGCAATTGGTTCTCAGGTTTAGGAGAATGGGATCAAAATGTTATCATGAGTGTAGGAAAGTTTCTCCTTTGTATCCTGGGAGTCGTCGTAATGATTGGTTTGATATTTAGATGTGTTCAAGTTTTAATGCGGTGCAAGCGTGGTACCAAAGTGATGAGTTTGAGGAGCGGGGGCATTGTTACAACAACTGATTTAATTTATGACCCATCAAAGAGACAATGTTGTGATACGACGTGATTCCACGGTCCGTTTCTTTTACCTGTTTCTCCTTTGTTTTCCCTCAAGCAAAAATACATCCATTCGGAAGAAACTTTGATGAACTATACATCCATTCGGAAAAGACTCTTTGTTGGACACTCTATAAACTTTTATGGACATTCTAAAGACTTTTTATGGACACTCAAAAGACTTTGATTAACACTCACGGCAAAGATACACCCATCCGGACAAGACTTCAACCAACACCCAAGGACGATTGCACAAATGTTATGTGATTGTATTTGTGATACGTGTCTTATCTTCATCCCTACAACCTTCAGGTAGTGACACACATAGTCGACAGGTGATATAGATACATATATTAGCATTCACATGTGTTTCCCCCTCCATGTATCATCAACTTAATGTGCACCCCATTTGTTGGAACAAGAAGCCGAAAAGAGCTCGGTAGTGTTTGTTGGCCCACTTACAGACCCTTAATACGGGATGAGAAGGATTTAATGTATACTTCGCAATACCTCAAAGCTTATCTAGAACATGTACGGCACGATGATACATGCCCCTCAGACATGGATTTCATACATACATGCTTTTACTATCCCACTAGGCCATACATTTCCCGCCTACTCCTCTCCTCCTACCATCCAATTATTTTATAGATATTGTATTGTATATTTTTCTGTTTAATGTTTAGATAGTGGCAGTTATTGTTGACTGCCAAAGGGTGGACTGTCAAAGTCGAAAAAATAGTGTAATGCATGCCTAACGTACTAACCCCATGCAAATGCCCGCTGCGTGTGCACTCGCTCTGCCGTGCGTGCGCATATCCGCATTTTGCGTAACGGAGCTTTACATGGCCATGCGCCTTAGCGCGTGGTATGCACATTTACGGTAGAGTTTGTGAGCGCATAGAGGGTTATTAGAACATTACATATTTAACCCAAATAGTGTACATTGTAGATATAGTTCCCCTAGACCATGTCAGCGAGTATTAATAGTTTAAACAGTTCTTGGACAGAGAGATTCGCCTTTGCATAATAGGAAGGGTCAGATAAAGGTTGGAAGGTGATGTCTAGTATCCAGCTGTAGGGTATTTTAAGGGTAACATTCCGGTGGTAGTTAGAGAAAAATCGCTTGTTCCTGCGTATAGTTATGTACAAAAGTAGAATATGAACATTAACTGTATTTACTCTATTTTATGTATGCGGCGGGAATCCAGAGGATACCACCCACAAGAGCAGTTGGGGAAAGACATCGCCCACCCTTTCAAATCCACCTATGACCTTTGCTGTAATGTAGAGACACATCCCTGTGTCCAATGGACAATGAGATTACAGTGACCATTGTATTGTGTATGCATGTTGTGTATAAAAAGACCATTGTTGCCTGGCCAGTCAGAAGACTCTGAACGCTGTCTGTATGACCAGCGGAGGACCGACTCGGGTAGCGCTTGCGAACATTCTCACGTATGTACATTCTCTGTAGCCATTATTCTGTTTAGATTTACTTGTTAGCCTGTAGTGTATGATTTGTATTGTTTTTACCTTTTGGAATTAATCCACTGAGGCCTTAGAACCCTGTGGTTGCAACTACAAATCAGTGTTGTGTTTTCACTTTCCTGCCTGGGCTTTAAAGTAGATTAATCTGTATAAGGTGTATACGCATTGATAAGGTGCACGCACTGCGAGTACTTTGTATCGCCAGCGCTACTTAAGGTTTAAAGGTATTACATCATTACAGTACTTTGCTGTTAAGGGTTTAAAGTATAAGCATATCATTACATTGTATCATTAACAAGGTTTAAAGGTTATCATTCATGTGTGCACACGCTGAGCATACTCTGTACACTTAGCGCGGCGTGTGTACGCCAAGTACGTACCACTGCGGGACTTTGTACGCAAATAGCGTACAAAGTGCGTAGCACGTGTATTAAGTCTAGCAGCCATAGCGGCTCAACGGTAAAAGTGTATTTAGAGGTATAGCTTTGCGGTCTAAGATAATATCAACATTATCACCTTGGTGGCCATATTGGCACAGGGATTGAAGCTGTATCTGGAGGAGTAGCAACATGGAGTCTGCACAGTAGCACTCTGCACTTTCAACATATCTAGCATAACATTAGCTCATACTTGCCTACCTGACCCTCTCCATGAGGGAGAAAATGCTCTGTACCTGGACTTTCCTGGTAGTGTATGATTGCCATCACCTGTGGTGAGCTAGTTAATTGATAAGAAAGGTGTTTCACCACAGGTGATGGCAATCATACATTACCAGGAAAGTCCAGGAACAGAGCATTTTCTCCCTCATGGAGAGGGTCAGGTAGGCAAGTATGCATTAGCTACTACTACTACTGACCCCAGCACTTGTATTGAGGTCAGTCACCCTCTGTATCTGAAAGATTTTAACTGCATGTAATGGTGTGCTGAGCATATTTGCAAGTGAATTGGGGTCAATTGAAGACAAACTGCAAGCCTAAATGTTTTGATCAAAATATAAACAAAATACTAATTTTTTTATTTATAACATACCCACAGACTTGCAGTATATTATGGTTAGCACGCACTGCTGTATTTATAATGGTTGCATTGTGTGTGGTGCACACGGGCCCCTGAGACTTGGGGGGTCCACAGCGCACACAATACACCCATTTCTTTAATGCTCACCTCTCTGAAGTCCCTCATCGTTGGTAGAAAGTGCACAAATTATCATTTGGAAAATGGCAAGGCGGACATTTTCCTGCTGTTTTCGCATGAACAGTAGAGAAATCATCGTGAAAATGTCTGCCGTGCCATTTCCCTGAGTTCTGCACATACACATTAGAATCTGTGCCCCTAATGCTAAGATTCTTAATAGTGCTACCAGCTAGAGAGGAGCGGGCCTGGAAGGAGGAGGCTATACACGGGCCCTCCTACTTTTCTAAAATACCCCTGTTAGCACGGATAGCAACATCCTTTCTGTTTTATATACATAGGGCCTAATTCACTAATGGTGCCCATACACTTGTGCAATTGGCCGCACTGCGATTTCCCCGGCAGGTAAGGCTGCGATAAATCGCATCTGAAGTGCTTTTTTTTGCATTTGATGTGCATGCGATCATGCTATAAATCGCATGCCCCTTGCAACCTTTTCCTGTATCCTCAGCACAATAAGTGGAGGGGAGTGTCCAGGAAGTTAGCTCAAAACAACACAAAAAAAGTTGCTTGGGGTCAGAGGCTTGAGCAGAGATGATATGTTTGGATATAAAGATGGAGCCATGATAATTGTGGCTCCATCTGTGCCTAGTCGTGCCCGATGAGGTGAACCGCCAGGAGCGAACAGGGTGCATGTGCGTCGTAGATGCGCACTCACCCCATTCAAAGTGAATGGGAGTGTCTGTGTATGCTCGTTGGTGGGCCAAGGCCCAGGCATACCTAGGCACGCCTCTTGCCCCAGCCTGCGATGTAGCCATGCTCAATGAGTGTGGCTCCATCTGTATGTTTGGCAGTGTCCAGGGCATTATGATAGGAGTGGTAGATAGTCTTATACTTGAGGAAGTTGCTTAGAGTGTGAGATTTATGCCACAGACATTAAACTTTATGTCAGATTTTTGCAGGTGTCTTGTTAATTTAAAGTGCTATGGATGACATCTAGGCCTTCGTGGAGTATGATGGGTAGCTGGATCCACTTCATCTAGTGCAAAAATAGGTGAGAGCAGTTATTGCAGAGAGGTGGAAAGTTCTTGAAAATTAATTGTGTTAATACTTCTGTGGGTTTAGGGAGGATTGGAGGACTTCAGAGAAAATTGTGTTTGAAGTAATGGAGGAGAGCATACAGGTGATATGGTTGCGATCTGAGAAAGGAAAGGGAGTGTTACTGAATTCAGAAATTGAGCATACCCTGGTAAATACAATATAAAGGCAGTGGCCCTCCTGATAAGTAGAGGAGTCAGTACATTGGGAGAGGTCAAAAGAAGAGGTTAGAGAGAGTAGTTTGGAGGCATGAGCAGCATATTTCAGACTATCATTAGCAATATTGAAATCACCAATGATTGTGGTGGAGATGTCAGATGATAGGAAAGATGCCAGGTAGAAAAAAACTTCCAGAAATTGTTTGGGTTGCCCAGGTGGGAGATAGATAGCTGCAACATGCAGAGAGAAAGGAATGTAAATCCTGATAGTATGAACTTCAAGTGATGTGAATGTGTCTGTGTTGGAAACTGTGGAAGAACTGTATTTGTGAAAAATTAGGCTATTAATATTCCAACCCCACCTTCTTTACTGTTACCTGGTCTAGAGGTGTGTGTGTGTGTGTGTGTGTGTGTGTGTGTGTGTGTGTGTGTGTGTGTGTGTGAAATGGAGACCACCATCTGACAGTGCTACAGGTGAGGCCATGTCTTATTGTGAGAGCCATGTCTCTGTTATAGCCAGCAGGCTGAAGTTTTTAGATATGAAGAGGTCATGGATGGATGTTAATTTGTTATAAACAGAGTGTGCATTCCATATGGCACATTTTACTGATTTGGAGGGTTATGGGAGACATGTGATGTGTATGAGGTTAGCTGGATTTATATATTGCTGCAAATCTGCTGAAGATGAGTGGGGTAAGTGATTGGGGCTCAGATTTGGTGAAATGTCACTAGCTAATAGAAGCAGGAGAGAGAAATAAGTGTACTTGTTCCTAATTTGAGGTGGCAATGTGTATAGAGGGGTAAATTGCAGGGAGAAGGAAGGATGTAATTGCTTTGGAGAAAATACCATGAAGTGCTATGAATGTGTGTTTGAAATAAAGCTAAAGTTATTTAGGCTTAAAGCGTAAAGAAGTTGCAATTGGTAAATGTTCAAATACATGTTTACTAATGTTGTACAGCTGTTCATTTTCCAACACTTAATGTTATGAACAATTTGTGTATGTGAACGCACATTGACTAGCACAGCTGACCCTAGATTGCATCTAAAGGAATACTATGGGTAGTTAATACAGGCTACCAGTGAGGAAAATGTTTAGCTGATGAAAGGTAATAGATCACACTGTATTTGACTATGCAAACATCAGACCAGTATGTCTTTAGTAACAATGCCTCACGGACCAAAAATTGAAGTACAAGTAAAGCAAATAAAGCAAGTAACTTTTTTGAGTGCAGGTAAATGCTGGCTGCTTTTGCATGTAGCCCACAAATGTTAGAAAGCTTTATTTTTACACAGTAGATTTCAGTTTGAACACTGCACCCAATTCTCAATTTTTTTGCACGTTAAATCTGCCACATCTGCAGTGCAACATGCTTTTGCACAGTTGCTTTCTTTTTTGCTTTACTTACAGTACAAACATGAATCAGGCTCTTTGTCATGTAGGACATATTTAACACTGCAGCTAATTGATGATGTCAAGTGGAGAATAGCTATTCCATTAAGTAGTCTTTTCCCTGCATGGTCAAACATAAAATGCAAATCCAATGGGTTTCCCAGCTCATTAAATGCAGAGAGCTGCATTTAATGCAGATTTTTCCTTGGAGCTCCTGAGACTGTGAGAAAAAAATCCTACCTCTAGGGATTAGCTAATTGAATCAGGCAGCATGATCAATTAACTGCAGAGTAAACCCAGTGGCTAATTGAATTTCCCCAAAAATGTTTTTGTCATAATGGAAGTGCCTCTGCAGCCATTGTTCAGCATGGGTCTATTACGTTATGCTGGCTGTCGCGATCCTGGCGTCCAGCATACCGGCACCGGGATCCAGACTGCTGGCATGCCAGCAGCTGGGCGAGCGCAAGAGAGCCCCTTGTGGGCACGGTGGTGTGCTACATGCGCCACGCTATTTATTCTCCCTCCAGGGGTGTTATGGACCCCCCAGGAGGGAGAATAGTTTTCAGTATGCTGAGTGCCGGGAACCCGACAGCCGGCATATCAAATGCCTCCTGTTCAGCATGACTGCAGCTAGTATAGACACACTTAGGCAGATCTCCCGAAGCATCTGACTTTTTAGACCAACCGGAAAGCATCTTTTAGTATCTCAGTTGCATAGTGTGCGAGAAAGTCATCCTTTGGCACCCAAAAGTCCCATGATTGAAGTAACACACACCCTATAAAACCCCCAGTCCCTAAGGACACACCAGCAGATCATGTTGATAAAATGATATACGGCATGTCTACAGTATATTCTGTGTGTAATTTCGGCTGTACCGACATGCCAAATTATGTTAGTCTTTAGCAGGAAAACATTGTAGTATAACATTTCATATGTCGATACAGCCGCAGCTGCACACATAATATAGCCATGCCGAATATCAATTTAATCGGCAGGAGCTGCTTGTGCATCCTAATACTTACCATGGTGAAAAAGATGCATTTTTCCATGGATATACATGTGCAAAAATGACAAATATTTTGAGAGATCAAAGTGTTTTTGTGTGATTTTAAAGGTAAGAAATAATTTTAAAAATGTTAATGTAAATGTGTTGTAATTGTGTACTTGTAATTGATTTTCAACATTGAGGAATATAACTCACCCTCAAAAAAAAAAAACAGCTCTATTTTTGTCCGACTTTATAGAAAACATCCGGCATTGGATGAGTTTGCAGAGTGCTCGACTTCTCTATTTAAATCACATAATAAAAAGTAAGTGCTTTGACCTAGGAATGCCGATAATCCCTCAGTCTCTCTCTGCCATGTGCTGAAAGCACATGAACGTAAAAAACAAAAGTTAAGACACCATGTTGTGTATTCGGTATCAATAGCTCTCCTGAATTTCATGCCTCATTAAAAACTGTAGCATTTTTTAAAAATATGTTGTCTCTTTTTTTGTTTGCTTGTCATATAGCCAATATGCCAGGTTAATCCCTTTGTCAGATGTAAAGTAATCCATACTCTATCAGGTTACATAACTCTATTAAACTAAAAAGGCAGAAGTGATAAAGCAGTGAAAAAGAAGTGATACTTCAGTCACTGTTGAAAATATTTTTTTTTTTGGTTGACTATGAATTCCCAATCGCACACCTACAACCCTTCACTCAAACATGCAGGTCAAGTCCACCCCCGCATGCCGGGGCATGCAAAGGCAATTGGCAGGCAGCCATGTTTTGGGTTGCAGCGGCTGCGTGTGACGTCACCCCACAAGCTGTGTGTCCAGACCATGTCTCAAAAAATGGTGCGTCCACAACCACAAAACGTAGCATCAATGCCTCATCACCCCCTGCCGGGACTTAGCTTGCGATCGCAAGTCTATCTGAGCCGAGGATAGGTTTTCCCGCCAGACTCGAATTCCAGCTTGAAGCAAAACCTAAAACTCCCAGCGTTGGAGTCTCATGGGTTTTGGATTCTATATAATATGCCATTGCAGTTCAAGCATGCTGCTGTGAGCTGCGCTGTGCTCTGCTGTATCCAAACAGAAGCTGTCAGGCACTGGGTCCAGCCAGAAGCTGTTAGTCACTGTGTCCATGCAAAGCTGTCAGTCACTGTGTCCTTCCACAAGCTGCCAGTGTCCATACAGAAGCTGTCAGTCACTGTGGCCATCCACAAGCTGTCAGTCACTTTATCCATCCACACGCTCTCAGTCACTGCGTCCATCCACAAGCCCTGTGACTCCACGCAGTGTGAACAAAGCTGCAAATTCATAAACAATTATATATATATATATATATATATATATATATATATATATATATAAAATTAAGATCTATTCTTTGTAATTTTTGGTGTGTTTTCCCTAGAGATGAGCGGGTTCGGTTCGTCGAGATCCGAACCCCCCCGAACTTCACCTATTTTACAAGGGTCCGAGGCAGCCTTGGATCTTCCCACCTTGCTCAGTTAACCCGAACGAGGCCGAACGTCATCATCCCGCTGTCGGATTCTCGCGAGATTCGTATCCTATATAAAGAGCCGCGTGTTGCTGCCATTTTCACTCGTGCATTGGAGATTGAACAGAGGGGATGTGGCTACATTCTCTGCCTGAAAAGCTCCATATCTGTGCTCAGTGTGCTGCAAATATCTGTGCTCAGTATGCTGCAAATATCTACGTTCTCTGCCTGAAAAGCTCCATATCTGTGCTCAGTGTGCTGCAAATATCTTTGTTCTCTGCCTGAAAAGCTCCATATCTGTTCTCAGTGTGCTGCAAATATCTGTGCTCAGTGTGCTGCATTGTGGGGACCACCAGTATATAATTATAGTAGTACAGTACAGTAGGACATTGCTGTATTTTGCAGCTCCGTGTCAGACTCAGTTCTAGACAGTATCCTGATCATCAGTGCTCAATATCTGCTGCATTGTTGTGTGACCACCAGTATATATATTGGGTACATTGGGTAAAACTGCATTTTTTAGGACACTGCTGACTCTTTTTCTGACGTCTGTGTACATTTTCGGTATCGCCTGCCTAGAGAAATGGAACCTAGATGGTATTTGGTACCGGGGACACAGTACCTCAATCAAGTCTCTAGTTGCCTGTGAATCAATGGTGGATACCGGACACACGTTTCTCACCGCCCAGGCTGCCAAGGCCTGAGTTATCTGCTTTGCAGCAGGATGACTGCTGTGATATTTCATCTTCCTCGCAAAGGACTGTTGGACAGTCAATTGCTTACTGGAAGTAGTACAAGTGGTCTTCCGACTTCCCCTCTGGGATGACGATCGACTCCCAGCAGCTACAACAGCAGCGCCAGCAGCAATAGGCGTTACACTCAAGGATGCATCGGAGGAATCCCAGGCAGGAGAGGACTCGTCAGACTTGCCAGTGACATGGCCTGCAGGACTATTGGCTTTCCTGGGTAAGGAGGAAATTGACACTGAGGGAGTTGGTGGTGTGGTTTGCAGGAGCTTGGTTACAAGAGGAAGGGATTTAGTGGTCAGTGGACTGCTTCCGCTGTCACCCAAAGTTTTTGAACTTGTCACTGACTTATGATGAATGCGCTGCAGGTGACGTATAAGGGAGGATGTTCCGAGGTGGTAACGTCCTTACCCCTACTTATTACAGCTTGACAAAGGCAACACACGGCTTGACACCTGTTGTCCGCATTTGTGTTGAAATAATTCCACACCAAAGAGCTGTTTTTTTTTGTATTTTGACCAGGCATGTTAATGGCCATATTCGTCCCACGGACAACAGGTGTCTACCTGCGTGCCTGACTTAAGCAAACCACCTCACCATCAGAATCCTCCTTGTCAATTTCCTCCCCAGCGCCAGCAACACCCATATCCTCATCCTGGTGTACTTCAACAGTGACATCTTCAATTTGACTATCAGGAACTGGACTGCGGGTGCTCCTTCCAGCACTTGCAGGGGGCGTGCAAATGGTGGAAGGCACAAGCTCTTCCCGTCCAGTGTTGGGAAGGTCAGGCATCGCAACCGACACAATTGGACTCTCCTTGGGGATTTGTGATTTAGAAGAATGCACAGTTCTTTGCTGTGCTTTTGCCAGCTTAAGTCTTTTCATTTTTCTAGCGAGAGGATGAGTGCTTCCATCCTCATGTGAAGCTGAACCACTAGCCATGAACATAGGCCAGGGCCTCAGCCGTTCCTTGCCACTCCGTGTCGTAAATGGCATATTGGCAAGTTTACGCTTCTCCTCAGACGCTTTTCATTTTGATTTTTGGGTAATTTTACTAAACTTTTGTTTTTTGGATTTTACATGCTCTCTACTATGACATTGGGCATCAGCCTTGGCAGACGACGTTGATGGCATTTCATCGTCTCGGCCATGACTAGTGGCAGCAGCTTCAGCATGAGGTGGAAGTGGATCTTGATCTTTCCCTATTTTAACCTCCACATTTTTGTTCTCCATTTTTTAATGTGTGGAATTATATGCCAGTAACTATCAATAGCAATGGCCTACTACTATATATACTGCGCACAACTGAAATGCACCACAGATATGGATGGATAGTATACTTGACGACACAGAGGTAGGTAGAGCAGTGGCCTTCCATACCGTACTGCTATATATACTGGTGGTCACTGTCAGCAATCTGCAAAACTAAAATGCACCACAGGTATAGAATGTAGATGGATAGTATACTTAATGACGACACAGAGGTAGGTACAGCAGTGGCCTTCCGTACCGTACTGCTATATATAGTATACTGGTGGTCACTGTGTCAGCAAACTGCAAAACTAAAATGCACCACAGGTATAGAATGTAGATGGATAGTATACTTAATGACGACACAGAGGTAGGTACAGCAGTGGCCTTCCGTACTGCTATATATAGTATACTGGTGGTCACTGTGTCAGCAAACTGCAAAACTAAAATGCACCACAGGTATAGAATGTAGATGGATAGTATACTTAATGACGACACAGAGGTAGGTACAGCAGTGGCCTTCCGTACTGCTATATATAGTATACTGGTGGTCACTGTGTCAGCAATCTGCAAAATTAAAATGCACCACAGGTATAGAATGTAGATGGATAGTATACTTAATGATGACACAGAGGTAGGTACAGCAGTGGCCTTCCGTACCGTACTGCTATATATAGTATACTGGTGGTCACTGTGTCAGCAAACTGCAAAACTAAAATGCACCACAGGTATAGAATGTAGATGGATAGTATACTTAATGACGACACAGAGGTAGGTACAGCAGTTGCCTTCCATACCATACTGCTATATATAGTATACTGGTGGTCACTGTGTCAGCAAACTGCACAACTGAAATGCACCACAGGTATAGAATGTAGATGGATAGTATACTTAATGACGACACAGAGGTATGTACAGCAGTGGCCTTCCGTACCGTACTGCTATATATAGTATACTGGTGGTCACTGTGTCAGCAAACTGCAAAACTAAAATGCACCACAGGTATAGAATGTAGATGGATAGTATACTTAATGACGACACAGAGGTAGGTACAGCAGTGGCCTTCCATACCGTACTGCTATATATAGTATACTGGTGGTCACTGTGTCAGAAAACTGCAAAACTAAAATGCACCACAGGTATAGAATGTAGATGGATAGTATACTTAATGACGACACAGAGGTAGGTACAGCAGTGGCCTTCCGTACCGTACTGCTATATATAGTATACTGGTGGTCACTGTGTCAGCAAACTGCAAAACTAAAATGCACCACAGGTATAAAATTTAGATGGATAGTATACTTAATGACGACACAGAGGTAGGTACAGCAGTGGCCTTCCGTACTGCTATATATAGTATACTGGTGGTCACTGTGTCAGCAAACTGCAAAACTAAAATGCACCACAGGTATAGAATGTAGATGGATAGTATACTTAATGACGACACAGAGGTAGGTACAGCAGTGGCCTTCCGTACCGTACTGCTATATATACTGGTGGTCACTGTGTCAGCAAACTGCACAACTGAAATGCACCACAGGTATAGAATCTAGATGGATAGTATACTTAATGACGACACAGAGGTAGGTACAGCAGTGGCCTACTGTACCGTAATGCTATATATTATATACTGGTGGTCACTGGTCAGCAAAACTCTGCACTGTACTCCTCCTATATAATATTATACTGGTGTTCCCCAGTCCCCACAATAAAGCAGCACACTGAGCACAGATATGGAGTGTTTTTCAGGCAGACAACGTATACTGGTGGTCACTGTCAGCAAAACTCTGCACTGTACTCCTCCTATATTATACAGCTGCTCCCCAGCCCTCCCCACAATTAAGCAATAGTGCACAATCAAGTTCAACAATAACGGAGAGGACGCCAGCCACGTCCTCTCCCTAACATTTCCAATGCACGAGTGAAAATGGCGGCGACACGCGGCTGCTTATATAGAATCCGAATCTCGCGAGAATCCGACAGCGGGATGATGACGTTCGGGCACGCTCGGGTTAACCGAGCCAAACGGGAGAATCCGAGTATGCCTCGGACCCGTGTAAAATGGGTGAAGTTCGGGGGGGTTCGGTTTCCGAGAAACCGAACCCGCTCATCACTAATATATAGTAGTACAGTGCAGCATTTTGGTGACCACCAGTATAGTAGTACAGTCCAGTAGGCCATTGCTGTATCTTGCAGCTCCATGTCACTTCAAGTATCCATATCTGTGCTGCATTGTTGTGAGCAGTATATATTATATAGTAGTACAGTGCAGCATTTTGGTGACCACCAGTATAGTAGTACAGTCCAGTAGGCCATTGCTGTATCTTGCAGCTCCATGTCACTTCAAGTATCCATATCTGTGCTGCATTGTTGTGAGCAGTATATATTATATAGTAGTACAGTGCAGCATTTTGGTGACCAACAGTATATAATTGTACAGTACAGTAGGCCATTGCTGTATCTTGCAGCTCCGTGTCACTTCAAGTATCCATATGTGTGCTGCATTGTTGTGAGCAGTATATATATAGTAGTACAGTGCAGTATTTTGGTGACAACCACTATATAGTTGTACAGTACAGTAGGCCATTGCTGTATCTTGCAGCTCCATGTCACTTCAAGTATCCATATCTGTGTTGCATTGTTGTGAGCAGTATATATATAGTAGTACAGTGCAGCATTTTGGTGACCACCAGTATATAGTTGTACAATACAGTAGGCCATTGCTGTATCTTGCAGCTCTGTGTCACTTCAAGTATCCATATCTGTGCTGTATAGTTGTGAGCAGTATATATATAGTAGTACAGTGCAGCATTTTGGTGACCACCAGTATATAGTTGTACAGTACAGTAGGCCATTGTTGTATCTTGCAGCTCCGTGTCACTACAAGTATCCATATCTGTGCTGCATTGTTGTGAGCAGTATATATATATATATATATATATATATATATATATATATATATTTATATATAGTACAGTGCAGCATTTTGGTGACCAACAGTATATAGTTGTACAGTACAGTAGGCCATTGCTGTATCTTGCAGCTCTGTGTCACTTCAAGTATCCATATCTGTGCTGCATTGTTGTGAGCATTATATATATAGTAGTACAGTGCAGCATGTTGGTGACCACCAGTATATAGTTGTACAGTACAGTAGGCCATTGCTGTATCTTGCAGCTCTGTGTCACTTCAAGTATCCATATCTGTGCTGCATTGTTGTGAGCAGTATATAGTAGTACAGTGCAGTAGGCCATTGCTATTGATATAATAATATTACTGGCATATAATTCCACACATTAAAAAATGGAGAACAAAAATGTGGAGGGTAAAATAGGGAAAGATCAAGATCCACTTCCACCTAGTGCTGAAGCTGCTGCCACTAGTCATGGAAGAGACGATGAAATGCCATCAACGTCGTCTGCCAAGGCCGATGCCCAATGTCATAGTAGAGAGCGTGTAAAATCCAAAAAGCAAAAGTTCAGTAAAATGACCCAAAATCTAAATTAAAAGCGTCTGAGGAGAAGCGTAAACTGCCCAATGTGCCATTTACGACACGGAGTGGCAAGGAACGGCTGAGGCCCTGGCCTGCGTTCATGGCTAGTGGTTCAGCTTCACATGAGGATGGAAGCACTCATCCTCCCGCTAGAAAAATGAAAAGAGTTAAGCTGGCAAAAGCACAGCAAAAACTGTGCGTTCTTCTAAATAACAAATCCCTAAGGAGAGTCCAATTGTGTCGGTTGCGATGCCTGACCTTCCCAACACTGGACGGGAAGAGGTGGCTCCTTCCACCATTTGCACACCCCCTGCAAGTGCTGGAAGGAGCACCCACAGTCCAGTTCCTGATAGTCAAATTGAAGATGTCACTATTGAAGTACACCAGGATGAGGTTCTGGGTTTCTGCTGGCGCTGAGGAGGAAATTGACAAGGAGGAATCTGATGGTGAGGTGGTTTGTTTAAGTCAGGCACCCAGGGAGACACCTGTTGTCCGTGGGATGAATATGGCCATTGACATGCCTGGTCAAAATACCCAAAAAATCACCTCTTCAGTGTGGAATTATTTCAACAGAAATGCGGACAACTGGTGTCAAGCCATGTATTGCCTTTGTCAAGCTGTAATAAGTAGGGGTAAGGATGTTAACCACCTAGGAACATCCTCCCTTATACGTCACCTGGAGCGCATTCATCAGAAGTCATTGACAAGTTAAAAAACTTTGGGTGACAGCGGAAGCAGTCCACTGACAACTAAATCCCTTCCTCTTGTACCCAAGCTCCTGCAAACCACACCACCAACTCCCTCAGTGTCAATTTCCTCCTTAGACAGGAAAGCCAATAGTCCTGCAGGCCATGTCACTGGCAAGTCTAACGAGTCCTCTCCTGACTGGGATTCCTCTGATGGATCCTTGAGTGTAACGTCTACTGCTGCTGGCGCTGCTGTTGCTGCTGGGAGTCGATCATCATCCCAGAGGGGAAGTTGGAAGACCACTTGTACTACTTCCAGTAAGCATACAAAAAAGATTTTTGGTACACACTTTCAGTAGCGCTCCATACATCAACAATGCCGTAAATAATATAATATAGATTATAAGTTCTAATATGATTCCAGGAGGATTTCCTGAAGTCTTCTACCGAGGAAAGATTTTCCAACCGTTTCCGTCGGTTCAGATCTTGAGAGGGGAAAAAATATAAGAAAGGAAGATCTCAGTTCCTATATCCTAGCACGGTTGAATATAAATATATCATAGGGTGAATCCTCAATCTTCCTCCGTATGGGTAGTGCTTGTTTCTTAAAGTTCTTATGGGGTCACCCTTGTGGTAAACAGTCAATTGTGTGCTCACAATGTTCTTACATAAAGCCTTAGAAAAGATTCTCATAAAGGTTTCTTTTCCCGTCACTATTATCAGTACAGAGACTAGGGAGATGCTCACATGTATGCTTACATCAGGGAAAGTGTGGATAAACACATCAAGGTATCTTTCACCGATCCTCCCAGGTTCTTTCAGATCTCTCCTCGTGATTTCCCAATTGGGGCCACAGAAAGTAAAGCAGAAGGAAGTGGTTAGTTTGAGAATATCTAAAATAGGTATTCACCTATTGAGGGCACCCTTATTTGTCTGGGAAATGGTGCAAAGGAATAAATTTATGGGACCACCTGTTCCGTGAAGTTAGACAGAAAAAAACAGCTTACATGGAGGCTTACATGTAAACAATAATGAAATCACACATAAAGGTATCTTTTTCCCAAATGATCAAATCTCACATTTAGAAACATCTTATTGGACAATCTGAAATGCTCACTTTATCTGCTTACATCAGCAAGAGTGGTTCAAAGCTCATAATGGTTTCTTTTCCCAGTGTCAGATAGGTTCAAATGGTACCAAAAAAATTTGATAAAATCCTCGTAATAAAAACAGTTCTTTCAATTTATTCCAATAAAAAAGCACAAATAACACAATAGAAATCGAATGACCTCTGAGTTTGATACCAGATGGAATCACCAACCATGGGAAGAAAAAAGTAAACCCGGGTTCCTCACCACTACTGGTCAGCGGGGTATCAGTCCCAAAGGTCAATCCCTGTATCCTTTCAGCTCCTCACAAATGCGTTTTAACCTGATGTATGGTCTTTTTCAAGGTATATGAGGAGGAGACTGAAATGGCATCCTTAAATACTCTAAATCTCTTAGGTAATTTCCTGTGTGGGCGGTGTTGATTATAATCTATAATATCGTTTGGGTATACAGAAATAGATGTGAATTATCCTGGCTTCTATGTAGCTTTAAAGTAATAATTCCCTTACAAACAGAGATGCATTATATGTGTGAATGTATCTGTTTTTCATAACAGTGTTACGTAATGTTGCGTTCCACGGGCCGTGGAACGCACAGACTTCCGGCGGATATCCGGTACTTATCCGCCGGACTCGGAAGTAATGTATGTGTTTGCCGTTATGGTCTATTTTATCATTGACCCCAGCAGTATATAAGAAAAGAAAGGAACATAGTGCACTGTCGGGGATTATCTGGGGATTCTAACGTGGAGCGCATGTGTATCAGCATGCGCTCCTCCGAGCGGGTCCGATTCCGGAAGTGTCAGTGGTCACGTGACGTTACCGGAAGTGTAGCTGCGTTCCATTTACTCCCGGAACGCACTGACCACCAATCTGATACGACGACTTACATCAAATGGGGCTACAAATAAAAGTGCATGGGTAGTGATATATGGTTCACCCACTGAATACATTAATATAACAAGATACCCATCTTAATAACGTGCGTATCCAAATAAATCATATAAAAGCCAACCAATTCATGGCGTTAATATCCTACCTAAAGAGGATCATGCACAATTAGGATTAATTTCTGTTCAGAGGAGAGGAATCTTATAGAGTTGGTTATAGGGGGAACTTGTAAAATTAATATGGGTAAATATAGAATACTTATATATAAATATAGATAAAAATAAAAATAATAATAAGTATAGATGAAATTAGCCTAAAAAAATCTATTCAGACATAATTTCCACCCATAAACTGGCCAAAAGAATATGCTTTTCCTGTATAATAATTAGACAGATGGGGAATGAGGAGAATAGTCAAAGATGGAGGCTCATAAAAACCATTTTGTCTCGAAATCCAAATTAAGACCCGCAGGGTGTAAAGTCCCAACATTAAAGATGCATTTCATTTCTGTCTTCGCCAACATTTTTTCCGTATCATTCTTTCGCCAGTTGTTGTGAATGGTTTGGATCCCGCAGAAAAACACTAATTTGGAGGGATCACAGTTATGTTTTTCTTTAAAATGGGCTGAAACTCCATGTGTCGTTAGGCCTTTCTTTATATTTCTGATGTGTTCTGTGAGACGGTCCTTTAATTTCCTAGTTGTTCTACCTATATATTGCTTGCCACATGAGCACTGTAGCAGGTATACCACATTTTTGCTGTTACACGTGATGAACTGATTGATTTTCATGCTATTCTTCTTACTGGTAGATGTGTAATCCATGATTTTAGTAGTGGTGCTCTTACAATTCCTGCACATAGCGCAATTTCCGCACCGATTAAATCCTTTAGTGAGTATCATTCCCTTCTTCCCAATATCATGAGTGCAAGCACCATGGATAAGCTACAAACGGCCCTAATTAAGGAAGGAAAAATTTGGTGGGAAGTACTATCCCTAGAGAGATATGTATCAGAGGAAATTATCCAGAGAGGATTAAGGATAGAAAAATTCTCCACGTTTTCTAATAAGTCAGCAGAGTTTGAAGAAGATTCGATGAAAATCCTGGACTCTTGCTCCATCTCACTTATGAGATTGATAATACGAGAAAGGTATAAAGATTTAAAAGTAGTAGAGGGGGAAATAGAATCACTAAAATTGAGCATTGAACCATTTAAGGATCTTCAAGACTATCAAGAAATGGAACAAGATATCGTGGAGAAAATTAACCGCAATGAGAGGGAATTGATGCAAAAGAAAAGAAAGAAGTACATCAGAGACATCAATGACTTCAAAGAAGGGAGACAACACCAGATGAAAAGGGAACAAAACACCTCATACAGAACATCACGTCAATCATTCACACCTCGAGGACCTACAGTAAGGTTCGACACACCACCGCATAGATCAGGTAACAGAAGGATTAATAGCCACGAATGGGAGTCGAAATATAGACCTCGTTTCCATCAACGAGAAGGGAATATCGGAATAGAAGACCGATATAGACCACCGTATAGAAGAGGCTCCTATAGGGATAGACCAACAAAGAGTAGGGACACGTACAGATTGGACAACACTGTAAACACCAGGGAACCACGTAGGAAACCCCATGGACGAGAAAGAATGGGATATGAGATCTATAGGAGACCCTCGTACCAGGGTCGAACACAATTCCACCTCAGAACCTCCAACAGATACGAGAAGCTGAGAGGTCACGACGAGGATGTTTTTTTAGGGTAGCTGAAAAAGGAAAAACAAGAAGAGGAAAAAGAGGGGGACAGGATAAAAATAGAAAAGGAAAAAGGAGCCGTCAACGACTTAAAAAGAGGAATCAGAAATCAGTAGAAAATGCAACCGAATATGAGATTGAGAAGGCTCACATTGACAATGATCTCAAATACACCAAAATCTTCAACCTCAGTAGTTATCAACTTTCCACTGAAGAAGAGAATGTTTTAAGACGAGGTTTGAAATTTGCTCCGGATAATAAGGTGGATCCTTTTGAGGTCTATGTTGACCTACAAAGGTTCATTAGAAAACTCACCTTGAAAAAGTTTTTTGCGGAACAACCCCCCACAGATACCTCTTCCATTGATAGATTTAAACCCAAATCCATTTTCTTTCCCGCGCACAAGAAAGGTTGTTTTGTGGAGACGTTCGAGAAGGCAGTTAAAGAAGATTTGGAGAATAATTTTGGTCTACAGGATTGTAATCAATATAGGAAGAATACTAACTTTTCCAATAAGGATAGACAAGCATTGAAGGATCTTAGGAACAACTCTGCCATTATCCTAAAACCCGCGGATAAGGGGGGGAAGTATTGTCATCATGGACAAGGAAAAATACAACATGGAGGTAATGCGACAGTTGGATGACACAAATACATACAAGAAACTTAGAGGAAATCCGACAGCAGGTATAGAGAAGAAACTCACCACATTCTTGGAGAAATACCGGAGTAAGGGAGTAATCACAGAAAAAAATTGCAAATATATGATTATATCTGAACCCTCCATACCGGTGTTCTATATACTTCCCAAGATTCATAAGAATAAGGAGAACCCCCCGGGTCGACCAATAGTGGCGGGAACAGAGTCTATTCTCTCTAATCTTTCACACTTCCTGGATCACATCTTGCAACCACTAGTCAGTAGAATGCCTTCGTTTTTGAAAGACTCTACAGATATTATAAGAAGACTGGCGGACATTATATGGAGGAAAGGATACTTTCTGGTTACTGCTGATGTATCCTCATTATACACCGTCATTAACCATAAGGATGGGATAGATGCCGTATCACAAATGATGACCACAGGAACTGGCTCCCATTCACAACTGGAATTCACCATCGAAGGGATTGAATTAATATTAAAGAACAATTTCTTCAGTTATAATGACACCTTCTATCTCCAACTGAACGGTACAGCTATGGGCACCAGGTTCGCCCCTAGTTACGCCAATTTATTTATGGCACAATGGGAACACGAATCTGTATACAGCAGCGTGGGCGATGGGGCGAACCTGGTGATCTGGACAAGATATATCGATGATATTTTCTTTATATGGAATGGCGATCGATTATCTCTGGATACCTTTTGTACTCATCTGAACAATAATAACAAAAACATCAATCTCTCATTTGAGATTAGTGAACCACAGTACATTTTTTAGATCTTGAAATCTTCATAGAAGAGAACATCATACACACAAAGACCTATGTGAAGCAGACTGCCTGCAACTCATTCATTCCTTATACGAGCAGCCATCATAAAAATTGGCTGAAATCTGTCCCTAACAGCCAGTTTCACCGCATAAGGAAGAATTGTTCAAAGAAGGAGGACTACGAAGAACAAGGGACACATCTTAAGAATCAACTTTCAGCTAAAGGTTATGACCCTAAAATAGTGGAGAAACCGTTCAGTAAATAAAGAGAGATAGAAAGAATAACGCTTCTAAAAGAGAATGAAGATCAACCAGAAGGGACATTGGATATGTCTAACATACCTTTTATCACCAAATACAGTAAACAACATACACAAGTAGAACAAGTTATTAAGAAGCATTGGAAACTACTACTTAGAGACCCCATTCTTAAAGATGTGCTAGCCGAAAAACCCAGATTCATTTACAGAAGGGCGGACAATCTAAAAAATCAGTTGGTCAAAAGCTGCACTCATGATATTGGGAAGAAGGGAATGATACTCACTAAAGGATTTCATCGGTGCGGAAATTGCGCTATGTGCAGGAATTGTAAGAGCACCACTACTAAGATCATGGATTACACATCCACCAGTAAGAAGAATAGCATGAAAATCAATCAGTTCATCACGTGTAACAGCAAAAATGTGGTATACCTGCTACAGTGCTCATGTGGCAAGCAATATATAGGTAGAACAACTAGGAAATTAAAGGACCGTCTCACAGAACACATCAGAAATATAAAGAAAGGCCTAACGACACATGGAGTTTCAGCCCATTTTAAAGAAAAACATAACTGTGATCCCTCCAAATTAGTGTTTTTCTGCGGGATCCAAACCATTCACAACAACTGGCGAAAGAATGATACGGAAAAAATGTTGGCGAAGACAGAAATGAAATGCATCTTTAATGTTGGGACTTTACACCCTGCGGGTCTTAATTTGGATTTCGAGACAAAATGGTTTTTATGAGCCTCCATCTTTGACTATTCTCCTCATTCCCCATCTGTCTAATTATTATACAGGAAAAGCATATTCTTTTGGCCAGTTTATGGGTGGAAATTATGTCTGAATAGATTTTTTTAGGCTAATTTCATCTATACTTATTATTATTTTTATTTTTATCTATATTTATATATAAGTATTCTATATTTACCCATATTAATTTTACAAGTTCCCCCTATAACCAACTCTATAAGATTCCTCTCCTCTGAACAGAAATTAATCCTAATTGTGCATGATCCTCTTTAGGTAGGATATTAACGCCATGAATTGGTTGGCTTTTATATGATTTATTTGGATACGCACGTTATTAAGATGGGTATCTTGTTATATTAATGTATTCAGTGGGTGAACCATATATCACTACCCATGCACTTTTATTTGTAGCCCCATTTGATGTAAGTCGTCGTATCAGATTGGTGGTCAGTGCGTTCCGGGAGTAAATGGAACGCAGCTACACTTCCGGTAACGTCACGTGACCACTGACACTTCCGGAATCGGACCCGCTCGGAGGAGCGCATGCTGATACACATGCGCTCCACGTTAGAATCCCCAGATAATCCCCGACAGTGCACTATGTTCCTTTCTTTTCTTATATACTGCTGGGGTCAATGATAAAATAGACCATAACGACAATCACATACATTACTTCCGAGTCCGGCGGATAAGTACCGGATATCCGCCGGAAGTCTGTGCGTTCCACGGCCCGTGGAACGCAACATTACGTAACACTGTTATGAAAAACAGATACATTCACACATATAATGCATCTCTGTTTGTAAGGGAATTATTACTTTAAAGCTACATAGAAGCCAGGATAATTCACATCTATTTCTGTATACCCAAACGATATTATAGATTATAATCAACACCGCCCACACAGGAAATTACCTAAGAGATTTAGAGTATTTAAGGATGCCATTTCAGTCTCCTCATCATATACCTTGAAAAAGACCATACATCAGGTCGAAACGCGTTGGTGAGGAGCTGAAAGGATACAGGGATTGACCTTTGGGACTGATACCCCGCTGACCAGTAGTGGTGAGGAACCCGGGTTTACTTTTTTCTTCCCATGGTTGGTGATTACGTCTGGTATCAAACTCAGAGGTCTTTCGATTTCTATTGTGTTATTTGTGCTTTTTTATTGGAATTGAAGAACTGTTTTTATTACGAGGATTTTATCACATTTTTTTGGTACCGTTTGAACCTATCTGACACTGGGAAAAGAAACCATTATGAGCTTTGAGCCACTCTTGCTGATGTAAGCAGATAAAGTGAGCATTTCAGATTGTCCAATAAGATGTTTCTAAATGTGAGATTTAATCATTTGGGAAAAAGATACCTTTATGTGTGATTTCATTATTGTTTACATGTAAGCCTCCATGTAAGCTGTTTTTTCTGTCTAACTTCACGGAACAGGTGGTCCCATAAATATATTCCTTTGCACCATTTCCCAGACAAATAAGGGTGCCCTCAATAGGTGAATACCTATTTTAGATATTCTCAAACTAACCACTTCCTTCTGCTTTACTTTCTGTGGCCCCAATTGGGAAATCACGAGGAGAGATCTGAAGGAACCTGGGAGGATCGGTGAAAGATACTTTGATGTGTTTATCCACACTTTCCCTGATGTAAGCATACATGTGAACATCTCCCTTGTCTCTGTACTGATAATAGTGACGGGAAAAGAAACCTTTATGAGAATCTTCTCTAAGGCTTTATGTAAGAACATTGTGAGCACACAATTGACTGTTTACCACAAGGGTGACCCCATAAGAACTTTAAGAAACAAGCACTACCCATACGGAGGAAGATTGAGGATTCACCCTATGATATATTTATATTCAACCGTGCTAGGATATAGGAACTGAGATCTTCCTTTCTTATCTTTTTTTCCCCTCTCATGATCTGAACCGACGGAGACGGCTGGAAAATCTTTCCTCGGTAGAAGACTTCAGAAAATCCTTCTGGAATCATATGAGAACTTATAATTTATATTATATTATTTACGGCATTGTTGATGTATGGAGCGCTACTGAAAGTGTGTACCAAAAATCTTTTTTGTATGTTTAACCCTTTGGAGTGTAATTGGTGATATACTCTTGTCCACACTACTATAGCTGCCCCTAGAGCGCAGGGATTTTCTCTAAATTCCATTACTTCCAGTAGGCAATTGACTGTCCAACAGTCCTTTGCGAGGAAGATGAAATATCACAGCAGTCATCCTGTTGCAAAGCGGATAACTCAGGCCTTCGCAGCTGTGTTGGTGTTAGACGTGTGTCCGGTATCTGTCGTTAGTTCACAGGGACTTAGAGAATTTCTGGAGGAAGTGTGTCCCCGGTATCAAATACCATCTAGGTTCCACTTCTCTAGGCAGGCGATACCAAGAATGTACACAGACGTCAGAAAAGAGTCATCATTGTCCTAAAAAATGCAGTTGTACCCAATTTCCACTTAACCACGGACATGTGGACAAGTGGAGCAGGGCAGACTCAGGACTATATTACTGTGACAGCCCACTGGGTAGATGTATTGCCTCCCGCAGCAAGAACAGCAGCAGTGGCACCAGTAGCAGCATCTCGCATACGCCAACTCGTTCCTAGGCAGGCTACGCTTTGTATCACCGCTTTCCATAAGAGGCACACACCTGACAACCTCTTACGGAAACTGAGGAACATCAGCGCAGATTGGCTTAGCCCAATTGGACTCTCCTGGGGATTTGTGACATCGGACAACGCCACCAATATTGTGCGTGCATTAAATGTGGGCAAATTCCAGCATGTCCCATGTTTTGCACATACATTGAATTTGGTGGTGCAGAATTTTTTTAAAAACGACAGGGGCGTGCAAGAGATGCTGTCGGTGGCCCATAGAATTGCGGGCCACTTTCGGCATTCAGCCACCGCGTGCCGAAGACTGGAGCACCAGCAAACACTCCTGAACCTGCCACGCCATCAGCTGAAGCAAGAGGTGGTAACGAGGTGGAATTAAACGCCTTCTATATGCTTCAGAGGATGGAGGAGCAGCAAAAGGCCATTCAAGCCTATACATCTGCCTACGATATAGGCAAAGGAGGGGGAATGCACCTGACTCAAGCGCAGTGTAGAATGATTTCAACGTTAGAAGTCAGTTCAGACACTGCCAGCCTGAGTCAGGTCATTCCCCTCATCAGGCTTTTGCAGAAGCAGCTGGAGAGATTGAAGGAGGAGCTAAAATGGAGCGATTCCGCTAGGCATGTGAGACTTGTGGATGGAGCCCTTCATTCGCTTAACCCGGATTCACTGGTGGTCAATCTGTTGAAATCAGAGTACTACAATTTGGCCACCGTGCTCAATCCTAGGTTTAAAGCCTACATTGTATCTCTCTTTCCGGCAGACACAAGTCTGCACATGTTCAAAAACCTGCTGGTGAGACACTTGTCAAGTCAAGCGGAACGTGACCCACTAACAGCTCCTCCTTCATTTTCTCCTGCCACGGGAGCTTCCAGGAAAAGGATCAGATTTCCAAAACCACCCACTGGCGGTGATGCAGGGCAGTCGGAAGCGAAAACTGACATCTGGTCCGTACTGAAGGACCTGCCAACGATTACTGACATGTCGTCTACTGTCACTGCATATGATTCTGTCACCATTGAAAGAATGGTGGAGGATTATATGAGTGACAGCATCGAAGTAGGCACGTCAGACAGTCCGTACGTATACTGGCAGGAAAAAGAGGCAATTTGGAGGCCCTTGCACAAACTGGCTTTATTATACCTAAATTTCCCCCCTCCAGTGTGTACTCCGAAAGAGTATTTAGTGCAGCCGGTCACCTTGTCAGCGATCGGCGTACGAGGTTACTTCCACAAAATGTGGAGAAGATGATGTTCATCAAAATGAATTATAATCAATTCCACCTTGGAGACATTCACCAGCAATTGCCTCCAGAAAGTACACAGGGACCTGAGATGGTGGATTCCAGTGGGGACGAATTAATACTCTGTGAGGAGGGGGATGTACACAGTGAAAGGGGTGTGGAATCAGAGGATGATGATGAGGTTGACATCTTGCCTCTGTAGAGCCAGTTTGAGCAAGGAGAGATTGCTTCTTTTTTTGGTGGGGGCCCAAACCAACCAGCCATTTCAGCCACAGTCGTGTTGCAGACCCTGTCGCTGAAATGATGGGTTTGTTAAAGTGTGCATGTCCTGTTTATACAACATAAGGGTGGGTGGGAGGGCCCAAGGACAATTCCATCTTGCACCTCTTTTTTTATTTATCTCTGCATCATGTGATATTTGGGGCCAATTTTTATAAGTGCCATCCTGTCTTACACTGCAGTGCCACTCCTAGATGGGCCAGGTGTTTGTGCCGCCCTCTTGGGTCGCTTAGCTTAGTCATCCAGCGACCTCGGTGCAAATTTTAGGACTTAAAATAATATTGTGAGGCATGAGGTGTTCAGAATAGACTGGAAATGAGTGGAAATTATGGTTATTGAGGTTAATAATACTATAGGATCAAAATGACCCACAAATTCTATGATTTAAGCTGTTTTTGAGGTGTTTTTGGAAAAAAAACACCCGAATACAAAACACACCCGAATTCGACAAAAATTTTTAAGGTAGGTTTTGCCAAAACGCATCCGAATCCAAAACACGGCCGCGGAACTGAATCCAAACACAAAACCCGAAAAATTTCCGGTGCACATCTCTAGTTTTCCCCTAGTGCACTTTGTTCCAAGCACCATGACTCCTAGCAGTTTGAACTGAGCTGCGAATTCACAATATAAAAATTAAATATACAGTTCAGTTATATTGTTTGTACTGTTTGGTGTACTTCACCCTAGTGAACTGTGTTCAATGCCTTGTGACTACATGCAGTGTGAACCGAGCAGTGAGTTAAAAAAATAAATAAATTCCATTAAGATTTACTGTTTGTACAGTTTTGTGTATTTTACTCAAGTATACTTTGTTTACGTGCATTTAAAAGCCCTGTGACTCCATGCAATGATCTGCAAATTGAAAAATGGATAATGATTAGTTTAGAGAAGAGAAACCAAATACTAGAGCTGCAGATGCTGCAACCAGTCATGATGATATTGCTAGCCCTTCAATGTCAGCTACTACAGTTGATGCTCAAAGGAATAGAGGGACTACGTCAGGGTATCTAAAATAAAATCAACAATATACAGAGGTAAAGAAAAAGCACCACTAATAAAGTTTGCTGAAGAAAAACATAAAATTGGCAACATGCCATATTCCTCATGCGATGTTAAGGAAAGACAGACCTTGGCCTTTATTTATGAGTGGTGATCCTGCAACTGTCAGTGAGGTATCTTCTTGTTCTCCTCGTGATACAAGACCTTTTCACTAAGATTTTAGAAGAGGTGTAAAAAAAATAAAAACCACTAAGGCAGTATAATAAACTGTTCATTCAAAAACAGAAATGTAACAAATCCTGAAAAGAGTCTAACTCTGTCCACAAGTGTTATGTGTGAGTCTGACCTTTCTGATACTGTACTCACAGAGAAGTTGCCATCCACCATTTCTGCTTCCTCTACAAATGTGGTGATGAGCAGCATAAGTATAGCTGATGACATAGAAATTGAGGATGCCAATGAGGAAGTCTAAGAGGATGAGGGGGTATTTGTGTAGCTGATGCCGGTGCTAATGAGGATGTTGAGGATGAGGATTTTGTTTGTGTAAGTCAGGAGCTAGTGGAAGCATCTCTTGTCCATGAAAAGAAGAAGGCCATTTGACCAACAAAACCACCTTTTATGTGTGGATTTTTTTTTATCTATGTCCTGACAACAATTGTCAAGCCATCTGTAGTGTTTGTAAAACCAACGGACGTAAAGGTAGGGACGTTAACCATCTAGGAACCTCCTCCCTGTTGTGTTATTTGTAGCAAGCTTGTTTTTGACAACATCAGAAACTGGTGGTAAAAAAAAATTAACAATAAGTAGTCCAGCATCAGCTAGCTCCCATCTCTCAACTAGATCCCAGCACCTGTAATCTCCACTGCCAACACCTTCAGCAGTGGCAATGCCTGTACTATTTGTGTGCCCAATAGCAACATTTTGAAGGGGCCGCTGTCCCAATGCTTCTAGAAAGACACATCTCTGCATCAATTGTTAACTTTGTGCCCCACAATAGTGTCCTAGTTTGTTTTTTGAACAATAGTAGTGCCCTAGTTCACAATATGTCACATTGTATAGAGCTTCCAGTACACATTATGTAACACAGTACCTCAAGTTCACATTATGACATAACAGTGCCGCCAGTTCATATAATGTCAAACTATAGTGCCTTCACTTCATATTATGGCACATTACAGTGTCCCACTTCATATTATGTAACAGTATAGTGCCCTATTGTACCACATTAGAATGCACAGGTCCAGAAGTATAACTAGACAGAGTGTAGACCCTAAGGCAAAAGTTTGTTAGTGCCTCTATGCATCACCCAGTGGAGAAACATGTATAACACATCTATCTTTGACAGAGAAGGTGGGCCCCTCTCTGCTTTGTGCCCCATAGCAACTGCACTCCCTGCACCTGTGGTAGCTACACCCTTGCTTTTATCCTGAATATCCTCATTACTTATTGGATGTAGTCATGCATCCATTTTGCTAAGGCTAAGTGACTCCTCCCCTATTCTGGATTACTCAGAAGAATCCTTGGGCACTAGAGTTGCTGCTGCTGCTATGGATGGATCTTCATCCCAGAAGGGGACCAAGATGACTGCTATTTAAAAAAAAATACTGAAAAACAATACTTAGCAAGGGAAAGCAATTATGGATAGCAACTACCCAGTAACACAGCAGATCACTGATGCCATCGTGGCTTTAACGTCCTGGTACAGCCATTCCTCGGCTGTACCAGGATGTTAAAAAGAAACTAATAATTGCCCTACAAAATGCAATTTTATCCACTGTCCACTTAACCACATATATGTGGACTAGCAGTAGTGGGCAAACTAAAGATTACATGACTGTGACAGCCAACTGGATGGGTGAATAGCCTTCAGCAGTAGCAAACAACACCAGCTCATTGAGAGGCAGGCTAGTCTGTATCACTAGCTTTACTAAAGGGCATACCACTGAAAACCTCTTAGAAAAACTAAGGGATGTCACAGCAAAATTACTTACCCACATGGACTATCTTCAGGAATTGTGATTTCTGATAATGCCACAAATATTGTAAAAGCTTGGTGGCACAGTGTTGCAGTCTGCAGCCCAAATAATTTCGGCACATTTTTGGTATTCAGCCCCAGCATGCAGCAGATTGCAGCACCTGCAAGAACAGTTCAATTTGCCCTGCCACCGACTGAAGTAAGAGGTGGTAACCAGGTGAAATTGTACCCTTTATATGCTTCAGCGGATTGAGGAACAGCAAAAAGCCATCCACAGCTACACAACAAGCCATAACATTGGGAGAGGAGGGGGAGTGTACCTTAGTCCAGTGCAGTGGAGAATACTTTATGTCTTGTGCAAGATGATCAAACCCTTTGAAGTAGCAACCTGTGAAGAGGAGTCAGGTAATTCCCCTAATTAGGCTTTTGGAAAATAAACTTAAGAAATTGGAGGAGATGAAACAAAGCAATTCTGCTAAGTTTGTCAGTCTTGTAAATCAAGTCCTTTATTCGATTCACCAGGATTCAAGGGTTGCCAATATCTCTAAATTGGATCATTACATTTTGGCGACCATGCTTGATCCTAGGTTTAAGTCATATGTTGTGTTTTTTTTTTACTGATCCAGATCTTAAGAGATGAAAAGAGGTCTTGGTAAGCAAGTTGTCAGCTCAAGTGGTACACGAGAGGACAACATCTCCTACTTCAGTTTCTCCAGCAGCTGTCAGGAAAAAACCTCAACTTTCCCAAAAGAAGTAAGTAAGGAGACAACACAACATTTTGACATCTGGCTAGGTCTAAAAGACTTGCTTAAAATTAGTGACACCTCTACTATAACTCCATGTGATATGGTCACCATCCAAAGGATGTCGGAGGATTATTTTCAAACTTCTGTAATGGTGAATTTCAGTGGGAATGAATTAATATTGTGTGAGTATGATGTTAAGGGTAAGGATGAGGCTGATAATGATAATGACATCATGCCAATGCGGTGTTGCTAACTTAGCTTACTTAACCCTATTGGTAGCTTGTTTTGTGGAGGCTCATTCAAACCAAAGACTTCAGTATCAAAATTGTCAGTCCCTGTCGCTGAAGTGCTTGGTTTGTTAAACTGTGAATGTCCTTTTTTAATATCCAACATAAGGGTGGGTGGGAGGCCCCAAGGAAAATTCCATCTTGCACCACTTTTCATTTTAACCACTGCTGTCTGGCAATGTTTCATAGATGTACTATAAACTGACGTATTTTTTTGCGACTGCTTTGTTACTTAGTAACCAGCCAGCTTGTTGCAGCCTTTCACCTAAAGTAGATAAAAACTTATATTGTGAGCTGTGAGGTTGGAAAAATTGACTGTTAATGAGTGGAAATGAATGTTACTGAGATTAATAATTTTCTAGGAAAAAAGGGCCCAAATTATGTGATTGTAGCTTTTTTTTTTACAAATTTTGAAAAAAATACAAAACCAAAACCAGTCACACCTATAATCTAGAACCGAATCCAAAACCAAAATTGGATGTCAAATTCCAACCAAAATCAGCAAAAATAGTCCAACGAACATCTCTAATTGTGATGAATAGTGCACCTTGACTATGGTTTATGCAGAGGTTTAGTTCTCTCTAGAGAGATCTGTGATATTTTATGCAAATTTATCTGGATTTTCAAATTGATTACAATAATCATGGTTCTCTAATGTGCCATTCAATGCAATGAACTCCTACACCTGCACATAATCATCTGTACTGTTCAAAAGATGTGAACTTGGTAGTAATTAGAGATGTGTGGGTCGGGTTTTCTGAAAACTGAGTTCACCCAAATTTGCCATTTTCTGAGTGAACCCAAACCCCGGCCTGGGTTTTCCCGACTCAGATTTAAAAATGAAGCAAAACGCAATCCACCTGGACAGATATTGAAGTCTGTGCCAGCAGCAGAGAGTCAGTAAGTACAGGCTCAGCCTGTTGAACTCCGCAAAAGGTCCCTGGGAGGAGTAGCTACTGCAGGTCCTCCTCCAGGACTAGTGGCCTTTTTTCTAACTGGCCGCTGCTGCTCCAACTGTTTCTGCTCCCCACTCCGCTGTCGGCTCAGCTATATGAGCTGCTTCAATTGTGGTATGTAGCAAGAACCATCAAGTGCCACACAAACGTCTGCTGCCTGCTGTGAAGTTGAGTTGGCCCTAGGCTTGCAATGCATGCCCCTAGACATTTGTCGAGTTTGCCTGTGACTAGGAATGGCTCTGTTTGTTCATTAGATCTGTGTTATGCATCATGCTGTATACTGTACCATTCTTATTTGCAGGATACAATGCTTTTTAAAAACAGAGACAGCAACCCTAACCCTTCTCTCCCCCTCAATCCCCCTTTACTCAGTCAGAGCACTAGTTTCCATCATAAATTTCATGTTTTGCCTACTATTTGGATTTATTTAAATTTTTTTATTATCTTACATGTTAAATATCTCAGCAGGGGCATATTAAGAGAGGAGAGACCCGTGTGCAGTCTCCGTCCAGACTCCATTCTGTCTAAAGCTGGCAGCATAGTTTTGTGAGCACAAGTAGACTCTAGTGCTTTGCACAGCTGCCATATTTCCAGTGATTTCCCTGCTGCACATGTGTAGAATGCTGGGAAAATGGCTGACATACTACTTTACAAGTGATTTTGCACAGCTGCAGCTGCAGATGGTGGGACTCTGGAGAGGTAAATGCTGAAGATAAGGGTGCAGTGTGTGCGCTATGCTTCCCCTGAACCTGAAGGGCCAACGCGCATAGCACACACTGCACTTTTAGAAATGCCATCGCTACTCCATATAATATTGCAATATTGCATTAAGAACAGATAGCCATCTCTACATTATTACTTTCATTTAAAAAACAATTGGCATAACCACTCTCAAGTGTTTTGGTTCGGATTAAGTATTTTGTTAGGTCTTGGATTCCTTTAACATCTATAAAAAAATAATAAAAAAGATAAAATCATATAATTTAGACCTGTTTACATGAATTCCAAAACCCGAGTTCAGTTTTGAAATCCGACTTCCAAACAAACAACAGCCCCGAGCAGGGACTCCGTTCCGCTCAGAACCTCAAAGTGATTCCAAACTGGGACACGATTCGTTTCGGAACCCCTAAGTTCGGGTGTGTTTGGATTTCAGAAAAACTGAACCGGACATCTCTCCTTAACAGATACATAATGAACCAATATATTTTAGACAGAGTATTATCCAGTATTTCATAACAATTGGGCCATAAATTACAATTGCCGTATTTTGTCCAGTGCTTATTCCAATTGGAAATCCTGAGTGGGGCCCTGGAACATAACAGGGAAGCTCTGTGCAGCACCTCCATTCATATTCACGAGGGCAGAAGAAGGGCAGCATTGCTAGCCCTCCCCCAAATTTTGCCAAGGTGCCTGGCAATACCATGCTCCAATCTAGTTTGTTTGGTGTAAATTGTTGCTGGAGAGATATCGAACACATTCCCCACTCTCTGACAAACTGTACATATCTCAGAGCTGCTGAATTTGCCTAATTACTAGCAGGAATTTCACAATTACTGTATATCAAACCACATTAAAACATTTCTCATCCAAGAATTGATTCTGTAACAGGTCTGAGGAATGTGAAATGCACTTTTCTAAAGGAAGGGTATCAGTGTATTATGTCAAACTGACAGTTTTTAATCATGTTGTTTAATTAGAAACTTATTCCTAGTTATCTGATATTAGTTTGTGCTATGAGTAAATACAAGGGGCTATATATACTAAGTGGCAGATTTGCATTTCATAATATTGCATTTTTTTTAATTTTAGGGTGAAAAAACTGAGAATTGCTGGCTTATACCAACTTATTCATGGCTCACTGGGAGGAGTTTAACGTGTGGAGTGGCCATGAGTTTGGTGCCAGTCTGGTGTCCTGGAGTAGGTATATAGATGATATATTCTGTGTGTGGGGAGGTGACAGGAGTTCATTGGACACTTTCTGTACATATTTGAATAATAACCAATGTAATATTAAATTGACATTCAATATTAGTGAAGAACAAGTGAATTTATTAGAGCTGTGCATTTATATTGACAATGGGAGTATTAAGACTAGTAATTACGTCAAAACAACAGTTTGTAATTCCTTTATAGAATATACGAGTAACCATCATAATAATTGGCTACGTAGTATACCTACTAGCCAATTTCAACGAATAAGACGTAATTGTACAGAGACAGAAACATATCATCATCATGCCCAGTTGTTGCAAACACAATTTATTGAAAAGGGTTATGATAATATGATAGTCAAAAAAGCAATGAAAAATGGCGCTCATCTATCTCGGGGTGATATCTTGAAGGAAAAGGTTAAAAAACCCAATATAAGGAAGACTGTCCCCTTTATAATGGGATTTAACAGTCAATATAGACAAATTGAGAGTATTGTTAAAAGACATTGGTGCATCTTAGAAAGAGACCCGTTATTGGAAAATAATGTGGTAAAAACTCCTTCCTTTATATATCGGAAGGCTAAAAATATTAGGGTTAACATTGCGAAAAGTGCTATATCTACATGTAAAAGGACCACCAGAATAAAATCTAAGGGATTTTATCGTTGTGGGATGTGTATCATGTGTAGATCGTGTAAAAGTGTAGAAAGTAAAAATGGTACATATAGATCTACACAGACTAATATTACTTATCCCATTAGAGATTTAATTACGCGTAACACTAAGAATTGTGTCTATCTTTTGGAGTGTTCCTGCGGTTCCCAATATGTAGGACGTAGTACACGCCCGTTGAAAACATGTATGGCGGAACACATATGAAATATCAAGAAGGGTTTGAAAGCCATAATGTATTCTCCCATTTTAAAGTTAAACACGAATGTAAAATATAACATCTAGTAAGGTTCTGTGATATTGCGAGCATAATGTCGGATTGGCGTAATAATAATGGAGAAGACAAATTAGAGCAAGCAGAAATGAGAAAAAGTTATGAAGTACAGACACTGGTCCGTAGAGGACTAAACATAGAATCTGAGACCAAATGGTTCTTGTAAAAAGGTAATGATTAATACATACCCGCTCTATATGCCATCGAATATTAGGAATATTTATATATCCCAATTATAGCTTTGTATATATAGGCATCTATTGTTAATTTTATTTATTAACATAGGAAAGAAGAAATATACTGTGGAGAGTGATATCTAATAGTGACTAGTTGTTGGATTTCTGCATAGAATGCAATGTATGGCTTGGTATTAATCTATTTCCTTTATTCTTTTTTTCAAATGATGATCTCTGTGTAATCATTGACGGTTAATATTGAAAAAGTGCATTTACTCTATATGGATAAATGCATATTCCCTAATCGGTTTTAAACACTCGATATAGACAAAGAGGATCCCTACTTTAAAGGACATTACTGAGACCTGGAAATTTTAATGAGGAAGCCGATACATCTCATGACGTTAAGCCCATACTTCCGGATTACGTTCCAACAGCTGGAAGTATGAGAACGTGACTTCCCATCTAGACGTCATCAGCGGCATCTGCTAAAACAGAGGGAATGGACGTGCGGTTACTGAGGTAACCAATATCAACAATGGATAACACGTCACCCTACCAAAATATGTGCTTAGAAAGATGGAATTATAGGTAATCAATGGAAAGTTAAAAACGGCCTGGAAGCAATAAGGATTGGGACATTTCTATATTTACTAGAATGGAGAACTATTCCATCCACCATTTTAGTACACATATTAGTTACAACCAATTTATGAAATAATGTATTTTTATTGAAATGTACTTGTAATTTTGAATTCATACCGGCTGATTTTTATGTAAGTGTGTATTATATTTCATGTTTGATGAATTTTATTATTTTTTGTATCATTTATATGGGTTTTCCAATAAGTGGAAATCCCATTCTTTGGCTTAGAACATGTGACCTTACTGGGGGGATATAAGGTACCGAAAGGGCCACTTCCACCCCACACCCTGAGGAAGGATCACCAGTTCTGAAACGCGTTGGTGAGATTACGGCTATCACCCCTAGGCTTGGCACTATCACTCACTAGAGTGTGGATTATTTTCATGCCACTTAAATGTGGTTAAGTTTGTTTTCCACTTAAACTCTTCCCTTAATTCCCATCTGAGGGTTGTGAGGTGATCTGTGGCCTTGCTATTTCCAAGGGACTGTGATATGCTTTGTTTTATGGATTGTTTTTTATACTCTTTTTAATAATAAAAAACTCTTTTATGTACCTACAAATTATAAGAGGTATATATATTTATTTGCCCACGTATACAATACCGTGAGTGGGATTACTATTATATCTTCCATTCGCGGTGGAGTTTGGAATAAAGATACCTTTTGGTGAACATAGGGCATTTATTGGAGGTGAGCCATATACCAATGAGACAAGCAATATGAATGTATTTAAATATACTGAGGGTGAAGATTTAAAGCAACCATTATAGGAACATAGGGCCTTGTCTACAGGTCAGTGGTGGATCCTCTTCAGTCCTAAAGTGATGGAATAACGACTGTATATGTAGTTCAATTGTCTTCTTCTTTTTGAGGATACCTGTGGTTGAAGCCCAGCAGAAGGACACCTATATATGTAGAGAACAGCGCTTGAGAGTCGTTACATTTTTTATTGTTCTGATTGTGTTAAGGAGTAGTGCTCTTAAGATCGGAGCCCGAGCTGCTGTTTTGGGTGCAAGTTACCATTATCCACTTTTTGTTTCCAGCAACTCCATTCATGTTCACGAGGGCAGAAGAAGAGCAGCCTTGATGGCCCTCCCCCAAAATTTGCCAAGGTGCCTGGTAATACCATGCTCCAATCTAGTTTGGCGTAAATTGTTGCTGGAGAGATATCGAACACATTCCCCACTCTCTGACAAACTGTACATATCTTGGAGCTGCTGAATTTGCCTAATTACTAGCAGGAATTTCACAATTACTGGATATCAAACCACATTAAAACATTTCTCATCCAAGAATTGATTCTGTAACAGGTCTGAGGAATGTGAAATGCACTTTTCTAAAGGATGGGGATCAGTGTATTATGTCAAACTGACAGTTTTTAATCCTGTTGTTTAATTAGAAACGTATTCCTAGTTATCGGATATTAGTTTGTGCTATGAGTAAACACAAGGGGCTATATATACTAAGTGGCAGATTTGCATTTCATAATATTGCATTTTTTTAATTTTAGGATGAAAATAACTGAGAATTGATGGCTTACAAAAGCTGCCACTTGTAACTGTAAATCTAGTAGTGATGAGCGGGTTCGGTTTCCGAGAAACCGAACCCCCCCGAACTTCACCCTTTTTACACGGGTCCGAGCCATACTCGGATTCTCCCGTATGGCTCGGTTAACCCGAGCGCGCCCGAACGTCATCATCCCGCTGTCGGATTCTCGCGAGATTCGGATTCTATATAAGCAGCCGCGCGTCGCCGCCATTTTCACACGTGCATTGAGATTGATAGGGAGAGGACGTGGCTGGCGTCCTCTCCGTTTATAATTGTAGAAGAGACAGTTGATTGCTTGTTTTATTACTAATTGTGGGAAGGATTGGGGAGCAGCTGTTAGGACTCGGAGTAGAGTGCAGAGTTTTGCTGATAGTGACCACCAGTTTTTTTTTATCCGTTCTCTGCCTGAAAAAAATGCTCCATACCATATCTGTGCTCAGTGTGCTGCATGATATATCTGTGCTGAGTGCTCACACTGCTTAATTGTGGGGACTGGGGAGCAGCTATAGCAGGAGTACAGTGCACAGTTTTGCTGACAGTGACCACCAGTATACGTTTGTCTGCCTGAAAAACACTCCTGTGGTGGCTTTTTTTTATACTAGTTTAGCAGTCTGCTGACAGTGTCCACCAGGTCCATTATACTGTATATAGCAGTACGGTAGGCCACTGCTGTACCTACCTCTGTGTCGTCAGTCACTCGTCATCCATTAATAATAATAAGTATACTATCCATCCATCTACATTGTATACTTGTGGTGGCTTTTTTTCTTTATACTAGTTTAGCAGTTTGCTGACAGTGTCCACCAGGTCCATTTATTATACTGTATATAGCAGTACGGTAGGCCACTGCTGTACCTACCTCTGTGTCGTCACTCGTCGTCCATAAGTATACTATCCATCCATCTACATTGTATACCTGTGGTGCCTTTTTTTCTTTATACTAGTAGTACTAGTTTAGCAGTCTGCTGACAGTGTCCACCAGGTCCATTATACTGTATAAAGCAGTACGGTAGGCCACTGCTGTACCTACCTCTGTGTCGTCAGTCACTCGTCATCCATTAATAATAATAAGTATACTATCCATCCATCTACATTGTATACCTGTGGTGGCTCTTTTTCTTTATACTAGTTTAGCAGTTTGCTGACAGTGTCCACCAGGTCCATTTATTATACTGTATATAGCAGTACGGTAGGCCACTGCTGTACCTACCTCTGTGTCGTCATTCGTCGTCCATAAGTATACTATCCATCCATCTACATTGTATACCTGTGGTGCCTTTTTTTCTTTATACTAGTAGTACTAGTTTAGCAGTCTGCTGACAGTGTCCACCAGGTCCATTATACTGTATATAGCAGTATGGTAGGCCACTGCTGTACCTATCTCTGTGTCGTCACTCGTCGTCCATAAGTATACTACCATCCATCTACATTGTATACCTGTGGTGGCTTTTTTTTATACTAGTAGTACTAGTTTAGCAGTCTGCTGACAGTGTCCACCAGGTCCATTATACTGTATATAGCAGTACGGTAGGCCACTGCTGTACCTACCTCTGTGTCGTCAGTCACTCGTCATCCATTAATAATAATAAGTATACTATCCATCCATCTACATTGTATACCTGTGGTGGCTTTTTTTCTTTATACTAGTTTAGCAGTTTGCTGACAGTGTCCACCAGGTCCATTTATTATACTGTATATAGCAGTACGGTAGGCCACTGCTGTACCTACCTCTGTGTCGTCACTCGTCATCCATAAGTATACTATCCATCCATCTACATTGTATACCTGTGGTGGCTTTTTTTCTTTATACTAGTAGTACTAGTTTAGCAGTCTGCTGACAGTGTCCACCAGGTCCATTATACTGTATATAGCAGTACGGTAGGCCACTGCTGTACCTACCTCTGTGTCGTCACTCGTCGCCCATAAGTATACTACCATCCATCTACATTGTATACCTGTGGTGGCTTTTTTTTTTATACTAGTAGTACTAGTTTAGCAGTCTGCTGACAGTGTCCACCAGGTCCATTATACTGTATATAGCAGTACGGTAGGCCACTGCTGTACCTACCTCTGTGTCGTCAGTCACTCATCATCCATTAATAATAATAAGTATACTATCCATCCATCTACATTGTATACCTGTGGTGGCTTTTTTTCTTTATACTAGTTTAGCAGTTTGCTGACAGTGTCCACCAGGTCCATTTATTATACTGTATATAGCAGTATGGTAGGCCACTGCTGTACCTACCTCTGTGTCGTCACTCGTCGTCCATAAGTAAACTATCCATCCATCTACATTGTATACCTGTGGTGGCTTTTTTTCTTTATACTATTAGTACTAGTTTAGCAGTCTGCTGACAGTGTCCATCAGGTCCATTATACTGTATATAGCAATACGGTAGGCCACTGCTGTACCTACCTCTGTGTCGTCACTCGTCGTCCATAAGTATACTATCCATCCATCTACATTGTATACCTGTGGTGCCTTTTAGTTGTGCGCATTAAAATATGGAGAACAAAAATGTAGAGGTTAAAAAAATAGGGAAAGATCAAGATCCACTTCCACCTCGTGCTGAAGCTGCTGCCACTAGTCATGGCTGAGAAGATGAAATGCCATCAACGTCGTCTGCCAAGGCCGATGCCCAATGTCATAGTACAGAGCATGTAAAATCCAAAACACAAAAGATCAGTAAAATGACCCAAAAATCAAAATTAAAAGCGTCTGAGGAGAAGCGTAAACTTGCCAATATGCCATTTACGACACGGAGTGGCAAGGAACGGCTGAGGCCCTGGCCTATGTTCATGGCTAGTGGTTCAGCTTCACATGAGGATGGAAGCACTCATCCTCTCGCTAGAAAAAAGAAAAGACTTAAGCTGGCAAAAGCACAGCAAAGAACTGTGCATTCTTCGAAATCACAAATCCCCAAGGAGAGTCCAATTGTGTCGGTTGCGATGCCTGACCTTCCCAACACTGGACGGGAAGAGCTTGCGCCTTCCACCATTTGCACGCCCCCTGCAAGTGCTGGAAGGAGCACCCGCAGTCCAGTTCCTGATAGTCAAATTGAAGATGTCAGTGTTGAAGTACACCAGGATGAGGATATGGGTGTTGCTGGCGCTGGGGAGGAAATTGACAAGGAGGATTCTGATGGTGAGGTGGTTTGTTTAAGTCAGGCACCCGGGGAGACGCCTGTTGTCCGTGGGAGGAATATGGCCATTGACATGCCTGGTCAAAATACAAAAAAAATCAGCTCTTCGGTGTGGAATTATTTCAACACAAATGCGGACAACAGGTGTCAAGCCGTGTGTTGCCTTTGTCAAGCTGTAATAAGTAGGGGTAAGGACGTTAACCACCTCGGAACATCCTCCCTTATACGTCACCTGCAGCGCATTCATCATAAGTCAGTGACAAGTTCAAAAACTTTGGGCGACAGCGGAAGCAGTCCACTGACCAGTAAATCCCTTCCTCTTGTAACCAAGCTCCTGCAAACCACACCACCAACTCCCTCAGTGTCAATTTCCTCCTTACCCAGGAAAGCCAATAGTCCTGCAGGCCATGTCACTGGCAAGTCTGACGAGTCCTCTCCTGCCTGGGATTCCTCCGATGCATCCTTGAGTGTAACGCCTACTGCTGCTGGCGCTGCTGTTGTTGCTGCTGGGAGTCGATCGTCATCCCAGAGGGGAAGTCGGAAGACCACTTGTACTACTTCCAGTAAGCAATTGACTGTACAACAGTCCTTTGCGAGGAAGATGAAATATCACAGCAGTCATCCTGCTGCAAAGCGGATAACTGAGGCCTTGGCTGCCTGGGCGGTGAGAAACGTGGTTCCGGTATCCATCGTTAATTCAGAGCCAACTATAGACTTTATTGAGGTACTGTGTCCCCGGTACCTATTACCATCTAGGTTCCATTTCTCTAGGCAGGCGATACCGAAAATGTACACAGACCTCAGAAAAAGACTCACCAGTGTCCTAAAAAATGCAGTTGTACCCAATGTCCACTTAACCACGGACATGTGGACAAGTGGAGCAGGGCAGACTCAGGACTATATGACTGTGACAGCCCACTGGGTAGATGTATTGCCTCCCGCTGCAAGAACAGCAGCGGCGGCACCAGTAGCAGCATCTCGCAAATGCCAACTCGTTCCTTGGCAGGCTACACTTTGTATCACCGCTTTCCAGAATACGCACACAGCTGAAAACCTCTTACGGCAACTGAGGAAGATCATCGCAGAATGGCTTACCCCAATTGTACTCTCCTGGGGATTTGTGACATCGGACAACGCCAGCAATATTGTGCGTGCATTACATCTGGGCAAATTCCAGCACGTCCCATGTTTTGCACATACCTTGAATTTGGTAGTGCAGAATTATTTAAAAAACGACAGGGGCGTGCAAGAGATGCTGTCGGTGGCCCGAAGAATTGCAGGCCACTTTCGGCGTTCAGGCACCGCGTAGAGAAGACTGGAGCACCACCAAAAATACCTGAACCTGCCCTGCCATCATCTGAAGCAAGAGGTGGTAACGAGGTGGAATTCAACCCTCTATATGCTTCAGAGGATGGAGGAGCAGCAAAAGGCCATTCAAGCCTATACATCTGGCCACGATATAGGCAAAGGAGGTGGAATGCACCTGTCTCAAGCGCAGTGGAGAATGATTTCAACGTTGTGCAAGGTTCTGCAACCCTTTGAACTTGCCACACGTGAAGTCAGTTCAGACACTGCCAGCCTGAGTCAGGTCATTCCCATCATCAGGCTTTTGCAGAAGAAGCTGGAGACATTGAAGGAGGAGCTAAAACAGAGCGATTCCGCTAGGCATGTGGGACTTGTGGATGGAGCCCTTCATTCGCTTCACCAGGATTCACGGGTGGTCAATCTGTTGAAATCAGAGCACTACATTTTGGCCACCGTGCTCGATCCTAGATTTAAAACCTACGTTGTATCTCTCTTTACGGCAGACACAAGTCTGCAGGGGTTCAAAGACCTGCTGGTGAGAAAATTGTCAAGTCAAGCGGAACGTGACCCGTCAACAGCTCCTCCTTCACATTCTCCCGCAACTGGGGGTGCGAGGAAAAGGCTAAGAATTCCGAGCCCACCCGCTGGCGGTGATGCAGGGCAGTCTGGAGCGAGTGCTGACATCTGGTCCGGACTGAAGGACCTGGCAACGATTACTGACATGTCGTCTACTGTCACTGCATATGATTCTCTCACCATTGAAAGAATGGTGGAGGATTATATGAGTGACCGCATCCAAGTAGGCACGTCAGACAGTCCGTACGTATACTGGCAGGAAAAAGAGGCAATTTGGAGGCCCTTGCAGAAACTGGCTTTATTCTACCTAAGTTGCCCTCCCTCCAGTGTGTACTCCGAAAGAGTGTTTAGTGCAGCCGCTCACCTTGTCAGCAATCGGCGTACGAGGTTACTTCCAGAAAATGTGGAGAAGATGATGTTCATTAAAATGAATTATAATCAATTCCTCCGTGGAGACATTCACCAGCAGCAATTGCCTCCAGAAAGTACACGGGGACCTGAGATGGTGGATTCCAGTGGGGACGAATTAATAATCTGTGAGGAGGGGGATGTACACAGTGAAAGGGGTGATGAATCGGAGGATGAGGAGGAGGTGGACATCTTGCCTCTGTAGAGCCAGTTTGTGCAAGGAGAGATTGATTGCTTCTTTTTTGGTGGGGGCCCAAACCAACCAGTCATTTCAGTCACAGTCGTGTGGCAGACCCTGTCACTTAAATGATGGGTTCGTTAAAGTGTGCATGTCCTGTTCATACAACATAAGGGTGGGTGGGAGGGCCCAAGGACAATTCCATCTTGCACCTCTTTTTTCTTTCATTTTTCTTTGCATCATGTGCTGTTTGGGGAGTATTTTTTTGGAGGGCCATCCTGCGTGACACTGCAGTGCCACTCCTAGATGGGCCAGGTGTTTGTGTCGGCCACTTGGGTCGCTTAGCTTAGTCACACAGCTACCTCATTGCGCCTCTTTTTTTCTTTGCATCATGTGCTGTTTGTGGACAATTTTTTTGAAGGGCCATCCTGTCTGACACTCCAGTGCCACTCCTAGATGGGCCAGGTGTTTGTGTCGGCAACTTGGGTCGCTTAGCTTAGCCATCCAGCGACCTTGGTGCAAATTTTAGGACTAAAAATAATATTGTGAGATGTGAGGTGTTCAGAATAGACTGAAAATGAGTGGAAATTATGGTTATTGAGGTTAATAATAAGAATTTACTTACCGATAATTCTATTTCTCTTAGTCCGTAGTGGATGCTGGGAACTCCGTAAGGACCATGGGGAATAGCGGCTCCGCAGGAGACTGGGCTCAAAAGAAAAGCTTTAGGACTACCTGGTGTGCACTGGCTCCTCCCCCTATGACCCTCCTCCAAGCCTCAGTTAGGATACTGTGCCCGGACGAGCGTACACAATAAGGAAGGATTTTGAATCCCGGGTAAGACTCATACCAGCCACACCAATCACACCGTACAACTTGTGATATGAACCCAGTTAACAGCATGATAACAGAGGAGCCTCTGGATAGATGGCTCACAACAACAATAACCCGATTTGTTAACAATAACTATGTACAAGTATTGCAGATAATCCGCACTTGGGATGGGCGCCCAGCATCCACTACGGACTACGAGAAATAGAATTATCGGTAAGTAAATTCTTATTTTCTCTGACGTCCTAGTGGATGCTGGGAACTCCGTAAGGACCATGGGGATTATACCAAAGCTCCCAAACGGGCGGGAGAGTGCGGATGACTCTGCAGCACCGAGTGAGAAAACTCCAGGTCCTCCTCAGCCAGAGTGTCAAATTTGTAAAATTTCACAAAAGTATTTGACCCTGACCAAGTAGCAGCTCGGCAAAGTTGTAAAGCCGAGACCCCTCGGGCAGCCGCCCAAGATGAGCCCACCTTCCTTGTGGAGTGGGCTTTTACAGATTTTGGCTGTGGCAGGCCTGCCACAGAATGCGCAAGCTGAATTGTACTACAAATCCAGCGAGCAATAGTCTGCTTAGAAGCAGGAGCACCCAGCTTGTTGGGTGCGTACAGGATAAATAGCGAGTCAGATTTTCTGACTCCAGCCGTCCTGGAAACATATATTTTCAGGGCCCTGACAACGTCCAGCAACTTGGAGTCCTCCAAGTCCTTAGTAGCCGCAGGTACCACCATAGGCTGGTTCAGATGAAACGCTGAAACCACCTTTGGGAGAAATTGAGGACGAGTCCTCAATTCTGCCCTGTCCGTATGAAAAATCAGGTAAGGGCTTTTACAGGATAAAGCCGCCAATTCTGACACACGCCTGGCTGAAGCCAGGGCCAACAGCATGACCACCTTCCATGTGAGATATTTTAAGTCCACAGTGTTGAGTGGTTCAAACCAATGTGATTTTAGGAAACCCAAAACAACATTCAGATCCCAGGGTGCCACTGGAGGCACAAAAGGAGGCTGTATATGTAGCACTCCCTTAACAAACGTCTGGACTTCAGGCACTGAAGCCAGTTCGGCCATTACTTTGGTAAAGACCCGGGGCGCCGTGGACAATCCAAACGGCAGCGTCTGAAACTGATAGTGGCAGTTCTGTACCACAAACCTGAGGTACCCTTGGTGAGAAGGGTAAATTGGGACATGGAGGTAAGCATCCTTGATGTCCAGAGACACCATATAATCCCCTTCTTCCAGGTTCGCGATCACCGCTCTGAGTGACTCCATCTTGAATTTGAACCTCTGTATGTAAGTGTTCAAAGATTTTAGATTTAAAATAGGTCTTACCGAGCCATCCGGCTTCGGTACCACAAACAGCGTGGAATAATACCCCTTTCCCTGTTGCAGGAGGGGTACCTTGATTATCACCTGCTGAGAATACAGCTTGTGAATGGCTTCCAATACCGCCTCCCTGTCGGAGGGAGACGTCGGTAAGGCAGACTTTAGGAAACGGCGGGGGGGAGACGTCTCGAATTCCAATTTGTACCCCTGAGATACCACCTGAAGGATCCAGGGGTCCACTAGTGAGTGAGCCCACTGCGCGCTGAAATTCTTGAGACGGGCCCCCACCGTGCCTGAGTCCGCTTGTAGAGCCCCAGCGTCATGCTGAGGACTTGGCAGAAGCGGGAGAGGGCTTCTGTTCCTGGGAACTGGCTGTTTGCTGCAGCCTTTTTCCTCTCCCTCTGCCACGGGGCAGAAATGAGGAGCCTTTTGCCCGCTTGCCCTTATGGGGCCGAAAGGACTGCGCCTGATATTACGGCGTCTTCTTATGTTGAGAGGCTACCTGGGGTAAAAATGTGGATTTCCCAGCAGTTGCCGTGGACACTAGGTCCGATAGACCTACCCCAAATAACTCCTCCCCTTTATAAGGCAATACTTCCATATGCCTTTTGGAATCAGCATCACCTGACCACTGCCGCGTCCATAACCCTCTTCTGGCAGATATGGACAGCGCACTTACTCTTGATGCCAGTCGGCAAATATCCCTCTGTGCATCACGCATATATAAAAATGCATCTTTTAAATGCTCTATAGTCAGTAATATACTGTCCCTATCCAGGGTATCAATATTTTCAGTCAGGGAATCCGACCAAGCCACCCCAGCACTGCACATCCAGGCTGAGGCGATTGCTGGTCGCAGTATAACACCCGTGTGAGTGTATATACATTTTAGGATATTCTCCTGCTTTCTGTCAGCAGGTTCCTTAAGGGCGGCCGTATCAGGAGACGGTAGTGCCACCTGTTTAGACAAGCGTGTGAGCGCTTTATCCACCCTAGGGGGTGTTTCCCAAAGTGCCCTATCCTCTGGCGGGAAGGGGTATGATGCCAATAACCTTTTAGGAATTATCAGTTTTTTATCGGGAGAAACCCACGCTTCATCACACACTTCATTTAATTCCTCAGATGCAGGAAAAACTACAGGTAGTTTTTTCTCACCAAACATAGTACCCTTTTTAGTGGTACTTGTACTATCAGAAATGTGTAAAACATTTTTCATTGCCTCAATCATGTAACGTGTGGCCCTACTGGAAGTCACATTCGTCTCTTCATCGTCGACACTGGAGTCAGTATCCGTGTCGGCGTCTGTATCTGCCATCTGAGGTAGCGGGCGTTTTAGAGCCCCTGATGGTCTTTGAGACGCCTGGACAGGCACAAGCTGAGTAGCCGGCTGTCTCATGTCATCAACCGTCTTTTGTAAAGAGCTGACACTTTCACGTAATTCCTTCCATAAGCCCATCCACTCAGGTGTCGACTCCCTAGGGGGTGACATCTCCATTATAGGCAATTGCTCCGCCTCCACATCATTTTCCTCCTCATACATGTCGACACAGTCGTACCGACACACAGCACACACACAGGGAATGCTCTGATAGAGGACAGGACCCCACTAGCCCTTTGGGGAGACAGAGGGAGAGTATGCCAGCACACACCAGAGCGCTATATATATGTTGGGATAACACTATACAGAGTGTTTTTCCCCTTATAGCTGCTGTTTATATTATACTGCGCCTAATTAGTGCCCCCCCCCCCCCTCTTGTTTTACCCTTTTCTGTAGTGCAGGACTGCAGGGGAGAGTCAGGGAGACGTCCTTCCAGCGGAGCTGTGAGGGAAAATGGCGCCAGTGTGCTGAGGAGATAGGCTCCGCCCCCTTCTCGGCTGACTTTTCTCCCGCTTTTTTCAGGAATCTGGCAGGGGTTAATATACATCCATATAGCCCTGGGGGTTATATGTGATGTATTTTAGCCAGCCAAGGTGTTCATATTGCTGCTCAGGGCTCCCCCCTCCCCAGCGCCCTGCACCCATCAGTGACCGGAGCGTGTGGTGTGCATGAGGAGCAATGGCGCACAGCTGCAGTGCTGTGCGCTACCTTGGTGAAGACTGATGTCTTCTGCCGCCGATTTTCCGGACTTCTTCTTGCTTCTGGCTCTGTAAGGGGGCCGGCGGCGCGGCTCTGGGACCGGACTCCGAGGCAGGGCCTGTGTTCGGTCCCTCTGGAGCTAATGGTGTCCAGTAGCCTAAGAAGCCCAAGCTGGCTGCAAGCAGACAGGTTCGCTTCTTCTCCCCTTAGTCCCTCGATGCAATGAGCCTGTTGCCAGCAGGTCTCACTGAAAATAAAAAACCTAAAACTAACTTTTCCTAAGAAGCTCAGGAGAGCCCCCTAGATTGCACCCAGCTCGGTCGGGCACAAAAATCTAACTGAGGCTTGGAGGAGGGTCATAGGGGGAGGAGCCAGTGCACACCAGGTAGTCCTAAAGCTTTTCTTTTGTGCCCAGTCTCCTGCGGAGCCGCTATTCCCCATGGTCCTTACGGAGTTCCCAGCATCCACTAGGACGTCAGAGAAAATACTTTGGGATCAAAATGACCCCCGAATTCTATGATTTAAGCTGTTTTTGAGGGTTTTTTGAAAAAAACACCCGAATCCAAAACACACCCGAATCCAACAAAAAAATTTCGGTGAGGTTTTGCCAAAACGCGTCCGAATCCAAAACACGGCCGCGGAACCGAACCCAAAACCAAAACACAAAACCCGAAAAATTTCCGGTGCACATCACTAAAATCTAGCTCCTTAAACATTACAGTTTAGCAATTGCAAAAAAGGAATATTTATCTACAATAGTTTTAGTGCAAATTGCATATACCTGCAAGCAATAGAACATGAAAAGGCATCGACAGGTGCTTTTCAGGCCCCATACCCTAGCATGCTCTACAACAGCTATAGTCCTGCCCATTCAATGATATGATTATAAATGCCGGTCTTTGCTGACATCGAGTAAGCCTTATCTTCCTCATCTCCAATCCATGATTGTCAAAATCATTATCACCTTTGCTTCAGTCCTACAGTCCAAACATAAGTTATACCTCCTAAAAGGCGACTGATGGCTGATGGTCTCTGGATAGCCCAGTGGCTTTTTTCTTGGTAAATCTATTTTTGTTATTCTACTAGTAAATATGTGTTTTCTGCAACTTCGCATCCAGTTACGTTTTGGTGATCCAGCCTCATATACATGGCGGTATGGAGTGGCCAGATCAATCCTTTGGTCTTCGACGAGCAAATCTCAGAATCTTGTTGAATGTAGCTGGCATTAAAGCAGCAAACAAGGATGACACTTTCGTGTCAAGCATGCATTTAATACGGCATTGCAGGACTCTGATGAATGTATCTATAGGTACAGTATGTCGCACGGTTGAAGCATTTTTATCATGCGACTATTATGCTCAGTTAAGTTGATAAGAGACAGACTAGTTTGTGGCATATACAACAATACCATGTGCACTCACCTTCTGAAGGAAAAGATGCATTCTGGAATCTGCCATTCATGTTTGTAGGCTGCATGGACAATCAAATAATTATTGCAAGAATTTAATAAAGAAGCCAATGTACTGTATTCAACATCCAACATCAAGCACAGTCACAACAAAAATGTGAGAATTTGTGTGGCTGCCATTACTAGAGCACTAGAAATGTCCTGCATACAACAAGTGCTGTAATTTTTGTGGCAAAAACAACCATTTTGCATGATAGATGTGCACCGGACATTTTTCGGGTTTTGTGTTTTGGTTTTGGATTCGGTTCCGCGGCCGTGTTTTGGATTCGGACGCGTTTAGGCAAAACCTCCCTGAAAATTTTTTGTCGGATTCGGGTGTGTTTTGGATTCGGTTTTTTTTTACAAAACACCCTCAAAAACAGCTTAAATCAAAGAATTTGGGGGTCATTTTGATCCCATAGTATTATTAACCTCAATAACCATAATTTCCACTCATTTCAGTCTATTCTGAACACCTCACACCTCACAATATTATTTTTTGTCCTAAAATTTGCACCAAGGTCGCTGGATGGCTAAGCTAAGCGACCCAAGTGGCCGACACAAACACCTGGCCCATCTAGGAGTGGCACTGCAGTGTCAGGCAGGATGGCACTTCAAAAAAATTGTCCCCAAACAGCACATGATGCAAAGAAAAAAAGAGGCGCACCAAGGTCGCTGTGTGACTAAGCTAAGCGACACAAGTGGCCGACACAAACACCTGGCCCATCTAGGAGTGGCACTGCAGTGTCAGGCAGGATGGCACTTCAAAAAAAATAGTCCCCAAACAGCACATGATGCAAAGAAAAAAAGAGGCGCACCAAGGTCGCTGTGTGACTAAGCTAAGCGACCCAAGTGGCCGACACAAACACCTGGCCCATCTAGGAGTGGCACTGCAGTGTCAGGCAGGATGGCACTTCAAAAAAATAGTCCCCAAACAGCACATGATGCAAAGAAAAAAAGAGGCGCACCAAGGTCGCTGTGTGACTAAGCTAAGCAACACAAGTGGCCGACACAAACACCTGGCCCATCTAGGAGTGGCACTGCAGTGTCAGGCAGGATGGCACTTCAAAAAAATTGTCCCCAAACAGCACATGATGCAAAGTAAAATGAAAGAAAAAAGAGGTGCAAGATGGAATTGTCCTTGGGCCCTCCCACCCACCCTTATGTTGTATAAACAGGACATGCACACTTTAACGAACCCATCATTTCAGCGACAGGGTCTGCCACATGACTGTGACTGAAATGACTGGTTGGTTTGAGCCCCCACCAAAAAAAGAAGCAATCAATCTCTCCTTGCACAAACTGGCTCTACAGAGGCAAGATGTCCACCTCATCATCATGCTGCGATTCCTCACCCCTTTCACTGTGTACATCCCCCTCCTCACAGATTATTAATTCGTCCCCACTGGAATCCACCATCTCAGGTCCCTGTGTACTTTCTGGAGGCAATTGATGCTGGTGAATGTCTCCACGGAGGAATTGATTATAATTCATTTTGATGAACATCATCTTCTCCACATTTTCTGGAAGTAACCTCGTACGCCGATTGCTGACAAGGTGAGCGGCTGCACTTAACACTCTTTCGGAGTACACACTGGAGGGAGTGCAACTTAGGTAGAATAAAGCCAGTTTGTGCAAGGGCCTCCAAATTGCCTCTTTTTCCTGCCAGTATACGTACGGACTGTCTGACGTGCCTACTTGGATGCGGTCACTCATATAATCCTCCACCATTCTTTCAATGGTGATAGAATCATATGCAGTGACAGTAGACGACATGTCAGTAATCGTTGGCAGGTCCTTCAGTCCGGACCAGATGTCAGCACTCGCTCCAGACTGCCCTGCATCACCGCCAGCGGGTGGGCTCGGAATTCTTAGCCTTTTCCTCGCACCCCCAGTTGCGGGAGAATGTGAAGGAGGACATGTTGACGGGTCACGTTCCGCTTGACTTGACAATTTTCTCACCAGCAGGTCTTTGAACCTCTGCAGACTTGTGTCTGCCGGAAAGATTGATCCAACGTAGGTTTTAAATCTAGGATCGAGCACGGTGGCCAAAATGTAGTGCTCTGATTTCAACAGATTGACCACCCGTGAATCCTGGTTAAGCGAAATAAGGGCTCCATCCACAAGTCCCACATGCCTAGCGGAATCGCTCTGTTTTAGCTCCTCCTTCAATGTCTCCAGCTTCTTCTGCAAAAGCCTGATGAGGGGAATGACCTGACTCAGGCTGGCAGTGTCTGAACTGACTTCACGTGTGGCAAGTTCAAAGGGTTGCAGAACCTTGCACAACGTTGAAATCATTCTCCACTGCGCTTGAGTCAGGTGCATTCCCCCTCCTTTGCCTATATCGTGGGCAGATGTATAGGCTTGAATGGCCTTTTGCTGCTCCTCCATCCTCTGAAGCATATAGAGGGTTGAATTCCACCTTGTTACAACCTCTTGCTTCAGATGATGGCAGGGCAGGTTCAGGAATGTTTGGTGGTGCTCCAGTCTTCGGCACGCGGTGGCTGAATGCCGAAAGTGGCCCGCAATTCTTCGGGCCACCGACAGCATCTCTTGCACGCCCCTGTCATTTTTTAAATAATTCTGCACCACCAAATTTAATGTATGTGCAAAACATGGGACGTGCTGGAATTTGCCAAGATGTAATGCACGCACAATATTGCTGGCATTGTCCGATGTCACAAATCCCCAGGAGAGTCCAATTGGGGTAAGCCATTCTGCGATGATCTTCCTCAGTTTCCGTAAGAGGTTGTCAGCTGTGTGCCTCTTCTGGAAAGCGGTGATACAAAGCGTAGCCTGCCTAGGAACGAGTTGGCGTTTGCGAGATGCTGCTACTGGTGCCGCCGCTGCTGTTCTTGCTGCGGGAGGCAATACATCTACCCAGTGGGCTGTCACAGTCATATAGTCCTGAGTCTGCCCTGCTCCACTTGTCCACATGTCCGTGGTTAAGTGGACATTGGGTACAACTGCATTTTTTAGGACACTGGTGACTCTTTTTCTGAGGTCTGTGTACATTTTCGGTATCGCCTGCCTAGAGAAATGGAACCTAGATGGTATTTGAGACCGGGGACACAGTACCTCAATCAAGTCTCTAGTTGCCTCTGAATTAACAGTGGATACCGGAACCACGTTTCTCACCATCCAGGCTGTAAAGGCCTGAGTTATCTGCTTTGCAGCAGGATGACTGCTGTGATATTTCATCTTCCTCGCAAAGGACTGTTGGACAGTCAATTGCTTACTGGAAGTAGTACAAGTGGTCTTCCGTCTTCCCCTCTGGGATGATGATCGACTCCCAGCAGCAACAACAGCAGCGCCAGCAGCAGTAGGCGTTACACTCAAGGATGCATCTGAGGAATCCCAGGCAGGAAAGGACTCGTCAGACTTGCCAGTGACATGGCCTGCAGGACTATTGGCTTTCCTGGGTAAGGAGGAAATTGACACTGAGGGAGTTGGTGGTGTGGTTTGCAGGAGCTTGGTTACAAGAGGAAGGGATTTAGTTGTCAGTGGCCTCCTTCCGCTGTCACCCAAAGTTTTTGAACTTGTCACTGACTTCTGATGAATGCGGTCCAGGTGACGTATAAGGGAGGATGTTACTAGGTGGTTAACGTCCTTACCCCTACTTATTACAGCTTGACAAAGGCAACACACGGCTTGACACCTGTTGTCCGCATTTCTGTTGAAATAATTCCACACCGAAGAGCTGATTTTTTTTGTATTTTGACCAGGCATGTCAATGGCCATATTCGTCCCACGGACAACAGGTGTCTCCCCGGGTGCCTGACTTAAACAAACCACCTCACCATCAGTATCCTCCTTGTCAATTTCCTCCCCAGCGCCAGCAAAACCCATATCCTCATCCTGGTGTACTTCAACAGTGGCATCTTCAATTTGACTATCAGGAACTGGACTGCGGGTGCTCCTTCCAGCACTTGCAGGGGACGTGCAAATGGTGGAAGGCGCAAGCTCTTCCCGTCCAGTTTTGGGAAGTTCAGGCATCGCAACCGACACAATTGGACTCTCCATGGGGATTTGTGATTTAGAAGAACGCACAGTTCTTTGCTGTGCTTTTGCCAGCTAAGTCTTTTCATTTTTCTAGCGAGAGGATGAGTGCTTCCATCCTCATGTGAATCTGAACCACTAGCCATGAACATAGGCCAGGGCCTCAGCCGTTCCTTGCCACTCCGTGTCGTAAATGGCATATTGGCAAGTTTACGCTTCTCATCAGACGCTTTCAATTTTGATTTTGGGGTCATTTTACTGAACTTTTGTTTTTTGGATTTTACATGCTCTCTACTATGACATTGGGCATCGGCCTTGGCAGACGACGTTGATGGCGTTTCATCATCTCGGCCATGACTAGTGGCAGCAGCTTCAGCACGAGGTGGAAGTGGATCTTGATCTTTCCCTATTTTAACCTCCACATTTTTGTTCTCCATTTTTTAATGTGTGGAATTATATTCCAGTATCAATAGCAATGGCCTACTACTATATATACTGCGCACAACTGAAATGCACCACAGGTATGGATGGATAGTATACTTGACGACACAGAGGTAGGTACAGCAGTGGCCTACTGTACCGTACTGCTATATATTATATACTGGTGGTCAGCAAACTGTGCAAAAATGAAATGCACCACAGGTATGGATGGATAGTATACTTGACGACACAGAGGTAGGTACAGCAGTGGCCTACTGTACCGTACTGCTATATATTATATACTGGTGGTCAGCAAACTGTGCAAAAATTAAATGCACAACAGGTATGGATGGATAGTATACTTGACGACACAGAGGTAGGTACAGCAGTGGCCTACTGTACCGTAATGCTATATATTACATACTGGTGGTCAGCAAACTGTGCAAAACTGAAATGCACCACAGGTATGGATGGATAGTATACTTGACGATTCAGAGGTAGGTACAGCAGTGGCCTACTGTACCGTAATGCTATATATTATATACTGGTTGTCAGCAATCTGTGCAAAACTAAAATGCACCACAGGTATGGATGGATAGTATACTTGACGACACAGAGGTAGGTACAGCAGTGGCCTTCTGTACCATACTCCTATATATTATATACTGGTGGTCAGCAAAATTACGCACTGTACTCCTACTATATACTGTCTACAATGCAGCACAGATATGGAGTGTTTTTCAGGCAGACAACGTATACTGGTGGTCACTGGTCAGCAAAACTCTGCACTGTACTACTCCTCCTATATAATATTATACTGGTGGTCCCCAGTCCCCACAATAAAGCAGCACACGGAGCAAAGATATGGAGTGTTTTTCAGGCAGACAACGTATACTGGTGGTCACTGTCAGCAAAACTCTGCACTGTACTCCTGCTATATATACAACTGCTCCCCAGTCCCCACAATTAAGCAGTGTGAGCACAGATATATGCAGCACACTGAGCACAGATAAGGAGCGTTTTTTTTCAGGCAGAGAATGGATAAAACTGGTGGTCACTGATCAGCAAAACTCTGCACTGTACTCCTCCTATATTATACAGCTGCTCCCCTGTCCTCCCCACAATTAAGCAATAAAGCACAATCAATCAAGTTCAACAATAAACGGAGAGGACGCCAGCCACGTCCTCTCCCTAACATTTCCAATGCATGAGTGAAAATGGCAGCGACGCGCGGCTGCTTATATAGAATCCGAATCTCGCGAGAATTCAACAGCGGGATGATGACGTTCGGGTGCGCTCGGGTTAACTGAGCCATACGGGAGAATCCGAGTATGCCTCGGACCCGTGTAAAATGGGTGAAGTTCGGGTGGGTTCGGTTTCCGAGGAACCGAACCCGTTCATCACTAATGATGGTGTGGGTCAAAGGCCAAACTTGATGATAGTTCCGCACGTCTCATCCAATCAGTCCCCTACAAGAATTAATTAAATTGAGTCCACATCAGCCACCTCCTCCATCCAGGACTGCCACTGTGAAAGCATATGAGAGCTGAGAAGGGTGACATCTTCAGTCCTAAAAAGAGACACACAATGCCATTAAAATCAAAATTGAATCAGGTCCAAGTGTAGCATAGTGTCCAGAAAGCTCATGTATCACTCAACCCCAATACTAAGATTGAAGCCTCCAGGTCAGTGAACCATATGGTGTTCAGGTAATCAATAAACAAGGTATGGCTGCAGTTAATGTCACCACCTGTTCACCACCTGTCAATTAACCTTTAATATAGTCGATGATGATGTCAAACTGCAGCAAGGTCTTCAGTACAACTTGAAGCTTGGTTTAACAACATTCATTTGTGATGCACATACTTCCGGTTTAGGCATGGAGAAGTGAGCAGCGGCTCCCATGAGCTCCGTTCATCCTGACTGTATACTCACACAGCGCTGTGTTTCACAGCCATACGCAGCTCACTATTTGCCTCCCAACTCCTTTAGCATCCACATGGAGAAGTTTTTGGGCACTGCAGTCCAGCTTAAACAGACCCCGCCAGCTCTCCCTCTCAGGCAGGAGAAATGCCGCGCTGAACAGAACATGGCGCTGAGCGCTGATACAGCAGCTGGAACGCCTGCAGCCAAAAATCTATCACAGCTTCCTCTGGGAACCCAGATCAGGCTCAGGTACGTGGCACCTCTTTCACACATGACAGTCCCACTACATCAGTGTTATATGATGAAATGGTCACGGCCATTCAGAATACTAGGCTGCCCTTACTTCAGAAAGCTGTTAATGATATCACAGCTCAATTGCAGCTTCTAACACATAGAGTTTCTGATGTAGAAGAACATCTGGGGTCCACCATGGATGATGTGACATTGATGAAAAGCACGATCACCCGACTGGAAAAAGACAATAGTCATCTAAATTAAAAAATAGACAATATTGAAAACCGCACGCGTCGTAACAATTTACGCATAGTCGGTCTCCCGGAATCGATTAAGGGTTCGGGACTAGACAATTTTGTGCGGATTACTCTCCCAAAGATATTGAATATTGAAACAGAATCTGCAGACATGGTATTGGAGCGGGTTCACAGGGTTGGAGACTCACCCTAACAGCCCACTAATAAACCACGTGTGGTAATATTTAAGCCAATGAACTATCTTCATAAAATAGCAATATGGAGGGCTTCGCGCAAAACAGTGCCCCTCTTATGGGAAGACAATGTCTTAAGAATTTTTCAGGATTACTCTGTGGAGCTATCCAGACTCCGTCAAGCTTACTCCCTCATCTGTACATCTCTGATAAAAGATAAACGCAAATTCGCCATGCTATACCCCAAACACCTCCATTTATTCAAGGTCTCATCATACATTGATTTTACCAATCCTGCTGATGCCGATGCCTACTTGAAAGAGGAAAGTGATTCCCGTTACCAATATATTACTGACACCCCTGCAGTTTGATTCCATAGCCTGTACCAGTAATTTTATATGTTTGCTTTCTCAAATGGAATCATTCCTTTTCTCTTCTCCATATCTCTTAGTGTCAGTTGACACATTATATCACTATACCACAGTGTTACAAAATATTTATATGTTCCCTACTGATACAGAAGAAATGCAAATTTGCGTTATTGTATCCCGCCCGTTTGAGAGTGTTTCAAGGATCCTCTTTCCTGGATTTCACCAACCCACAGGATGCTGAAGCATACTTTAAGGAGGTCTCTGCCTCTTATACGGATGACATTGCTGATACTGCAGAAGATTGACCCTCCTGCTGTACTGCGGATCTTCTCATTTCATGGTCATGTCACTTTGATTAGGACTGTGATGCTTTTTTTTTATTTTGCATTCAATCTTGCTGGTAACGGATAAATAGCCTTGCCGTTGGTCTAAATAATTAACGTTAGTTGTTAAATAATATCTGTGTTCACCTGAAGTCTAATTTTTCTTATGGATTATCCTGATGCTTGCATCAGTCCATATTGAAATGCTGTTTAAATTGATATTGCTCTTTCTTTCCTGTATGCTGTCTGGCTTCCCCTATGTCTTTGTTTACTTTCTCTGTGTTTTTTCCTTCCCTCCTCCTTCCCTGCCCTTTGTTCTTAGAGTTGTTAGCAGCTTTTCTGTTGCCCCGCTACCAGCCTTTGTAATTTATTTGTACACAGCAAAGTATGTCTTCTATTAAGATAGGCACTTTAAATGTGGAAGGAATTAACACTCCGGCAAAACAACGTAAAATTTGATGTATCTTAACAAACAATCTATTGATATAGCATGCTTACAGGAGACGCACCTGGTTTTACATGAGACAAAAAAATTGCAGATGTTGAATTGGGTAGTCCTGGGTGCAGCTTCTCTTAATTCAAAGTCATGTGGTGTAGCCATTCTGGCGAAAAAATCTTTATCGGTTGAAGTGTTATCTACTACTGTAGACCCTGATGGCAGGTATGTCCTCATAGAATGTCAATTAGGAGATAAGAAATATTTTATCTGTAATGTTTATGCACCTAATACATATAAGAAATCCTTTTTTATTTCCCTCCTAACTATGCTATACAAATGCGATCATTCCTCCCTAATTATATGTGGAGACCTGAATTTGGTTTCTTCTCTATATTTAGATAAGTCCCATTTTATTAAAACTTCTAGACCCTTACCTAAGATAGGTGTCCCTTGGATAACTAAACGACTCAATCTTATTGATACATGGAGAGCGCTAAATCCAATCGAGAAGGAATTTACTTGTGTATCGATGGCCCATAATACCTGGTCTCGGATTGATTATATATTAATTGCTTCTGTGCTTTTTCCGTATACATGTCAAGCAATTATAGAGCCAGTTTCTATATCAGACCATGGTTTGGTCTGGATAGAATTGGTTTACATGAAAGAACAATCTGGCCAACCTTTGTGGAAATTTCCCTCACATTTGGGGAATTCAGAGGGCTTTAAAAATAAGATTTTGTCAGTTTGGGAAACATATAAAAGGACTAATGCAGTACATGAATCAGAAAACCCTTCTCTTTTCTGGCTTACTGCGAAATCTGTTTTAAGAGGCGAGATAATTTCTTATGAATCTCATGTTAAAAGACAATGTAATACCCTATATTTAGAGAGTCAACAAAATTTATCTCTTGCCTATCAAGCCTATAAAACTAACCCTACAACACGAACTAAAAACTCCTATTTAATAGCTAAAACTAATTTTAATGATCTTTTACATTCCTCTGGTGAGAAATATTATTTCAATGTTAGTTATAAGTTTCACCGCTTTGGGAACAAATCGGGGAAACTTCTTACCACTCTGTTAAAGGGATCTAGAAAACCAATGACTATCCACCCCCTAAGGTTAGCTGATGGCTCTTACACATCTTCAAATGCTCATATTTCTAAGGTTATGAGGAATTTTTATGCTGAATTATATTCTCCCCCTATTTCGCCTGTAGATGATAATTCTCCAAATCTGTCAACTTCCCATGAACCCTATTCACAACAGTTCTGGGATAGATTACCACTACCTCAGGTTCCTTCGGCCTATGCCTCCTCTTTAACTTCTCCTATTTCGATTACTGAAATCTCCAATACTATTAAACGACTTAAAAAATGTAAAGCCCCTGGCCCAGACGGGTATTCCAATGAATTTTATAAACTACTGGCCTCACAAATATGCCCTACTCTACAAGCCGTTTTTAATCATATTATGACTGATGGGACTCTCCCTTTATATTTTACTGATGCTGTGATCAAGGTCTTACCAAAAGAGGGTAGAGATCTTTCCCTACCGGGCTCATATAGACCGATATCACTGCTTAATGTTGATTTTAAAATTTTATCTATTTTATCTATTTTAGGGGAAAGACTTAAAAATATTCTTCCTGTCCTGGTCCACAAAGATCAAACTGGCTTCATTGCCAGTAGGCATTCAGTGGTAAATCTTCGGAGAGTTCTATCAGTCATACAACATTTCAATTATCCCCAGACCCACCCCATAGTTTGATTCTTACCTTAGACGCAGAAAAGGCCTTCAACCTTTTATTGTGGCCCCACCTATACCATACGTTGGAAAACTTTGGTTTCCCAGAGTCTTTTGTTTCTATTATAAAAACCCTGTATTCCTCCCCTTCGTCTTATGTATCTTGCAATGGAGTAATGTCCCCTCCTTTCTTATTACAATGGGGAATGAGACAAGGGTGCCCTCTTTCCCGTCTCCTTTTTGACTTATCGATCGAACCGCTAGCTGTAGCCGTTCGTGAATCTAATCTCATTCAGGGGATAACAATAGGGTCGGAAACTTTAAAAAATAGCTTTATTTGCTGATGACACTCTTTTTTTTTTAACTAACCCAGAACAATCATTACCAGCTTTAATTCATTTAATTTCTTCTTTTGGGAAAATTGCAGGTTATAAGATCAATATTACGAAATCTGAAATTTTATTGTTAGGTAAAACCTCACCGACTACCTTTTTAAGCCCTGATATTCCTCCTTTTAAAATATCCAAATCTCACGTTAAGTATCTAGGTATTAATATCTGCCCTGACCTAGTTAACTTGTATAAAATTAAATTTTCCCAGGCTATAGGTAATATAGCTTTGAAATTAGAAGCATGGAAGGACCTTCCACTATCTCTACTTGGTAGAATAGAAGTTATTAAAAGTGTTCTGTTCCCCAAAATATTTTATTACATACAGATGTTTCCGATTTCTCTCACACATTTTGATATTCTCAAACTTGAAGCTCTGTTTTCAAAATTTATATGGCATGGTAAACGTCCAAGGATTGCTAAATTGAAGCTGAAATCTGCTAAAAAAGATGGAGGTTTCGGTTTCCCGGACTTAAAGGCCTACTCCCTGGCAGTACATTTCCGTTACATACTTGACTGGTTCCATAATACTTCAGTTTATACTGACTCAGAGTTAGAACAAGCTATTTTTTCCCCATACTCGCCTGCTGCTTTAGTTCATTTACGCCACTCTCAAATACCTCCAAAGATTAAAGACCACATTTTATTTAAGGACACCTTTTTAGCTTGGACCACTATTAACAAAAAGTGTCATAGAAATCCTTATTTTTCTCAGTTTGTTCCCTTTTGGGGCAACCAAGCTTTTTTGCCCTCATTACAAAACACTGCTTTTTTACTGTGGAAATCTAAGGGTCTCGATTCGTTTAACAAGATTTTTGATCCTGGGGGCTCTATCTACTCGTTTTCAGAATTGTGCCATAAATTTGACCTCCCTAAACATAACATGTTCATGTACTTCCAGGTGCGTCACTTTGTATATTTTATCAGCTCCCCTTCTCATTCAACCATGCCTAGGGGCTTAAAACACTTCCTAATATTATTGATACTCTGCTTAAGTCTGTTTGTTTACTCCCTTATAAAGTGCAGTCCTTATATGCTGTTATGCTGACCTGCTCCCCCACTGTTCAATGGGATAATTTGTTATTAAAATGGAAAAGTGATATTCCAGCCCTGACGGATGTCGCTGAACTTACTGACCCTTGCTTACGATCCCTTAAATATCTGGGTTCATCGTATCTACAAGAGGTACATCTGAGAACGATTCACAGGGCGTATATTACCCCGCTACAACGTAAACATATGATACCTAGTGAAACAGGGAACTGTATTAAATGCGGAGTTTCCTCGGCATCCTTTCTACATTGTATGTGGGAGTGCAGGAAAGTTAAACTTTTTTGGAATAAACTTTTAGTGTTTATTAACCAAATGTTTTCCATAAATGTCCAACCAGATCCACTAGCATGCTTGTGTTTAAATTTTAAGAATTGGAACCTAAAACAGAGGATTTGTCCCTTGCTTAGTGTTATACTCACACTTGGTAGAAAATGTATATTGATTCGGTGGGTTCAACATTCTGTTCCTTCTATTACGGAGGTTAAACAAAAGCTCTTACAACGAATGTATTATGACTGGAGAACACTGTTGACATTATATTCCTCATTTGGACTCTGCAAATTCTGTTTAAAATGGAACTGTTTTATTGAATCTCTAGACCCTTCTACAAAAGCTCATATTTTAAAAATGATAGACTGTAAAGTGGTGACATATAACCTGTATGTACAGGATTCTTGATTTAATTCAGTATCTTTAATGCATATTTTGTATTTCTAACTTACGGTGATATTTTGAGATATCTCAAAGGCTAGCCTCCATTATCCCACTATTTTAGAGCCACTAACACCCCATTCTCTACCTTCCCTTACTTCCCCTATGTGTGTTCCTCTTGTCTTTCTTTTATCTCTTTCTTCACTTTCCTTAATACAGAGTCAGATTGTTCAAGGTTCATCAACAATTTTAATGGCCTTGTGACTGTTTTGTTATACAATTTCTTGTGATATAAGCTTGTGAATTTTTCTGACATGTACTGTTACGGTTTCAGTTGTGTATCATAAAAGCCTAATAAATATATCTTTAAAAAACAAACAAACAAAAAAAACATAACGCCATGTATCTAGATAAACAAAAATCTCTAACTATAGCTTACCAGACTTATAAATTAAACCCTTTTCAGGAAAATAAAAACTCCTACATTCTTGCAAAAACACACTTTAATGAACTTCTTTAAACAGCTGGAGATAAATACCACTTTAATATTAGTTACAAATTCCATAAACTTGGAAGTAAGACCGGCCGGCTTCTAACTACACCATTACAAGGTACCCGAAAAACAATGGTAGTTCACCCGCTAAAAATTTCAAATGGTTTACTTACTACCTCTAATACTCAGATAACTGAAATAATGCTGGAATTTTACATGAATCTTTATTCTCCCCATCCCCAACCTAAACCCTTTACCTCAGATCACCCTCCTTCTACTTCTCTTTCTTATAATCTGACCAACTTTTGGGACTCCCTTCCTTTTTCACAAGTACCTGATGAATTTACACAATCCTTAATAGCCCCTAAATCGTTAGATGAAATCTCTCACACAATCAAAAACCTTAAAACTGCTAAAGCCCCTGTTCCAGATGGATATTCCAACAAATTTTATAGGCTACTATACCCCAAAATTGGTAAAACACTACAAGCCTTTTACAATCAAATTTTGACTAGTAGGGCCCTACCTGACCACTTTGCCACTGCTGTAATAAAAGTACTTCCTAAACCTGACAGAGACTTATCTCTCCCAGGCTCTTACAGGTCGATTTCTTTACTAAACGTTGATTACAAAATTTTTACCAAAATCTTAACTGCTCAACTAAAATCACTTTTTCTGTTGATTATTCATAAAAACCAAACTGGCTTTGTATCTGGAAGACATGCAGTGGTGAATCTTAGTAGGGTCCTCTCAGTCATTCACCATATTTCCACATCTATATCTTCCCCTTGTCAGTCCAGTTTAATCCTCACACTCGATGCAGAAAAGGCCTTCAACCTTTTATTATGGCCCCACCTCCTTAATACCTTAGACAAATTTGGTTTCCCCAAGGAATTTGTATCACTTATGCGTATTCTGTACTCTTCCCCATCCTCTTACGTTGCATGTAACGGACTCTTATCTTCCCCTTTTCTTTTAGGAAGAGGTAAAAGACAGGGATGCCCCCTTTCCCCTCTCCTTTTTGATATAGCAATCGAACTGCTCGCAATAGCTATCTGTACTTCCCCATTGATTCGCGGCATTCACATAGGTTCAGAAGAGTTAAGAGTCACCTTATTCGCAGATGACACTCTTCTTTTTCTTTCTTAGCCGGAACAATCTCTACCAGCATTAATCCACCTTATCAACTCATTTAGACAAGTTGCAGGTTACAAAATAAATGTTACCATATCTGAAATTTTATTATTCGGCAACACTTCCCCTTCAATTTTATTAAATCCTGACACACCTTCTTTTAAAATAGCAAATTTATACTTCAAATACCTTGGTTTAAATATCTGTTCAGACCTTTCTAATTTATATAAAATACATTTTTCACAAGCTACAGTATTTCAAAAATAGCATTAAATTAGATTCCTGGAAAGACCTCCCTCTATCGCTCATGGGCAGACTTGCAGTAATAAAAAACATTATTTTCCCTAAAATATTCTATTACATCCAAATGCTACCAATTGCTCTTACTTACCAGATATCCTGAAACTGGAAGCCCTTTTCTCTAAATTCCTATGGCAAAATAAAAGGCCACGAATTGCTAGACAAAAACGTAAAGCACCCAGGAAAGATAGCGGTTTTGGTGCTCCAGATCTGCATGCATACTCTATCATGGCCCACTTTCACTATATAATTAATTGGCTAATGCATAAAACCACATACACAGACTCATCTCAAGAGTTTGCGGTCTTTCACCCATTTGCGCCTAGTGCGCTAGTCCATTCCAAACCTTCTTTAACTCCTGCTGCTATTAAAGACCATATCCTCTTTAAAGATACATTTTCGGCATGGATATCTCTCAACAGAAAATGTCAGAGGAATCCATGTATTTCTCAATATATTCCACTATGGGGTAACCCAACATTTCCTCCTTCGTTGCACAATACTACCTACTTGATATGGTGAATTAAAGGACTTGACTTATTCGCTAAGGTGTTCGACTCAGGAGGCTCTATTTATTCTTTTTCTGAGTTATGTCATAAATATGATTTCCCTAGACATCATCTATTCATGTATTTCCAGATGCGCCATTTCTATTATTCTTGTAGTTCCTTATACCCCAACATATTAGAGCACTAACCCAGCTTCAAAAGCCAGAGATACATTACTTAAGAACCTTCAGGTTCGCCCCTTTAAAATGAAACTCATTTACTCTATTTTGCTCTCATATTCAACCACTCCACAATGGGACAACTTATTCTCAAAGTGGAAAACAGATCTTCCCACATTAATGGATATATCGGACATCACTGACCCTTGTGAAAGATCTCTTAAATTATTACATTCCTCATATCTTCAGGAAGTACATCTCCACACTATTCACAGAGCATATACTACCCCTCTGCAGAGAAAACATATGGTTCAATTAGAAACTGGTTGTTGTGTTAAATGTGTAGTGTGTTATGCCTCATTCCTACATTGTATGTGGCAGTGCAGAAAAATTGAAAGATTTTGGGCCAAACTTTTGACATATGCTAATCAGATATTCTCGGTTCAATTGACTCCTGATCCATTAGCTTGCCTATGTTTAAACTTTAAATACTGGTCTTTAGGGCCTAACAAACGCACCATATTACTTTTTCTCAGTACAATACTGACACTTGCTAAAAAATTTATTCTTATTCACTGGGTGAAACGTTCTGCTCCTTCTTTATTGGGAATGAAACACAAATTACTTTATCTTTTATGTTATGACAGGAAAACCTTATGTTTAGATTTTGATAATGGTATTCATAAGTTTTATTCCAAATGGAAGGGCTATATAGATACTCTAGATACCTTTACTAAATCACATATATTCAAAATTTTTAGATTATGACTTATATATTATCAGACTTGCATCACCGATAATTGTAAAGACTGATTATGTCCACCTAATTGGTTTCTATCTCTCTTAATTGAAAGATGTTCTTACATATACATCTGCTAGTGGACGACAAATTATTGTTTGTTTGTTTTTCCCATTATCCCCTCCCCCCCCTTCTTACTATTCTTTACCTCCCTAATGTTTTTTCCCTGTATAAACCTACCCCCCTCCACATTTATTATCTTTTTCTCTTACATGTAATGTTTTTATATTTTATATTACTGCGGTTACATTGTATTTGTTAACTTATATAACAAAGGTCAATTGAATGGAAAAACATTTTTTTATCGTACAAGAACTCATACCCTTGATTCCTTAGAGTCAACTTTAACTGTAATGGAGTTCCCTTTGTTCTTTCATCTCGTCATACTGAAATTATAAAACTTGGAGTTATGCTACTAATCTTTCAGATGAACATATATATTGGTAGATGCTCAATTAGCTTAGTGATATCATTCAGGTGCCTGAAAGGGAGGGGTATTGCTAAGCAAGAAAAAAAGGCATTTGTTTCCCCCAGCACCCTGAATGATAACCGTAACCAGATATAAATTCCACATAATAATAGAATTCAGAGATCTTCATTACACATATTTGCGCAAATGTGTGAATAAGCCCCAAAGCCGCATCAAGGCGTCTCTGTATATTTGGGGTCCCTAGTGCTATATCTAGGTGCAGGGTGTGGCACCCCAAAACACCAGCATAAGCCAGAAAGCCCAGTGTAGCATACCAGTGAAAAAACTATAGTGTTAATAAATTAGTATTTAGGAAGCCGAAGCTATAGAGAAAGTGATACAAAAATGAAATGTAATTAAAATAGAGAAATAGTGTAAAAAAATTAATAAGTGAAAAGTGTTAATAGAATGTAAAGGTATGCCACACTAAGGCCATCCAGCTCAGCCAGTCCAGAGGCACCACACCTCACACCTCCATTACCCCAATCTGGGTCTAAGATTAACCAGCAAGGAGCCACATGATAATGGCTCCTTACTACAATATGTCTAAGCTAAGAGCTACCTACCTTGGAGCAACCCCATAATGCTCCATGTGGCATGTCAGGGCCTGCACCTCCTCCTAATGCAGGAACCTCTCTGCCTCTCACAACAAACATATATACTTGTTATTGAGCTGAGGTGTCTCAAAAGGACCCGATAGGATTACTATTAACAAAACCAACTTTCCATAACATCTAATTACACCGTGATTAAACCTCTAACACATGTGCTTCATCTTTGGGTATTTAACCCTGGCTTTGGCAATAGCAGTCATACCTTTGAGAAAGTCACATGAACGTGACAAAACACAGTAGAACTCCTCCTTTTTTGCTGCTAACCGATCCGGCACATCGGATTCCCCAACATTACCCTTGTTCCATACGTCCAGTCCGCTCTGGGGAGCAAGTCAGCATACGCAACCAAGCGGCAGCCCTGCATACGGCTAGCCAGAACCTACGACTGACAGCGTCTCCATCATGAGCAGCAGCCGCAGTCAAGGTGAGCACAGCCCTGCTCCGGCTTTCCCTCTGAACACGACCAGGTAACTACATTGTGGGACGCCACACGTTCACCTAGTCTGTCTATCGGCTTTCCATTGTCTTCTTACTTTGACTCTTGCTCAGTCACTCTTCATGACTATTGTCCTCATTATAGCACAATATACTGCTATATTAATCCGCACCGTATGGTGGATGGAGTAAGTGAAGTGTACATATTTCCTACAATTATTCACAAGCTTGTGAGAGACTGTTTCAATTCAATTACACAGAATCAAAACCTCACACAAAGACTGTGAACTATATGAACTTGTGAGGTCTATTTTTTTAATCTGTCCTTTTAATTGAGACACACAGCTGATGTTATTTTGTTGTATTTTCTTTTTAAATCTTTGAAACATTGTATTATTGAACGTTCTATTGATACATGTTCATTCAATACTGTGCACAGTATCCTTTCAATGTTCTATTTGGTTATATTATAAAAAAGTATTCTATTCAACAAACTAGTGAGCCTTTTTTATCCAATACACAGTGGTATTCCTTATATACTGTATATACATTGGTATTGATTTCTCTCACCCGTTAATCCCAAGCGCAGTTGAATTCTTTCATTTTTTTTTCTATAGTGTTATAAATCTGCAGAGGTTTATTATACAACAGCGAATGGGATTGATGGTGGCTTGAATTTGTTATATACACTTAGATGGTAATTCATGGTCTTATAACTGAACCTCAGCGGCAATTCTCCAATAGTAGGACATATGGCACTGGGAAAAGTGGTTTATGTACCCCTTTAAAAGCTAACTTACAGTGTCTACAGCAGTGGACATGAAGTGCTGGTACAGCAGAAGTTAAGGACGAGCCCTAGTCCAATCACATGGTCCAGGTGCTGAGTGAGATTGGAAAAGGCAGTCTGGGAGCAGAGGAGCCCTGTGAGAAGAAGGAGGAGTCATTTGGAAGTGGTTGGAGGTGTTAGGCACGCTGAGTGAGGACTTGAGCGGAAGCTGAGTGATGTATGCAAACCACGTGGTTACGCTGAGTGGTGAGAGCAGCACTGCAGAGCAGAAGCAGTGGGGTGCTCCTGGGAAGCAGAGAGCTGGGGAAGCAGAGAGCTGGGGGTGCAAGTGTGAGATAACGCAGCCGGAGACCGGACGCAGCCAGGCCTACTAGGCATATTGTGTAGTAAGGAACCGCTAAGACAGGTCTAGCTAATGAGTACCTCCATCACAGAAGTTTTGAGTTAGTATACAGAGACTGTATTTGTCACAAACAAAAGGCAAACCAAGTGCCAAGCCCAAGTATCCATTGCAGCATGCTACGCATTGTAAATAGAGCAAGCAGTGTAATACAGCCCTACAACGCCACATTGTACCAGCCAGCCCCTGTTTGAGTACAGCTAAGACAAACACTCCATGCTTAAGTACGGGATGTAGCCAATATACCAGCTGTTGCGATCCCTGCATTCAGAAGGCCGATGCCAGAATCCAGACAGCCTGTGAAATACCAAAGCCTGGAATGCCAACAAGTGCTCAGTATTTCCACTCGGTTAGTGGGTCCACGACACCAACCGAGTGGGAATAGAACCTGTGGAGAGCAAAGCGAGCCACCGGGCTTGATGCTTGTTGAGCACAATGAGACTGTGAGAGGACTCACCGCCATTATTCTCGCAGACAGGATGCCGCTGTCGAAATAGTGACAGCCATCATCCTGTCTGCTGGGATATCATATGTATTCCTTAAGTACTGCTGAGAGATATATTAGTGCCCGTGGAAGAGAAATAAACTGAGTCATTTATGAAAGTGAAGGTGAGTTACTTTGTCTGGAAAAGAGTTTATTTGCCCAAGGAATCCTTATTCCTAAGTAAGCTGTATTTGTTCAGAGACACTACAATACCTTTGCTAGCTTCATCCTCTTTGAATAAGACTGAGTTATAGTGACATTCTTACTACCCAGGATTTCTTGTGTTCACATGTGCCATTCCCTCATTGCAAAACTGTGGCACCTCAGGATGTAAAGAGTTATTTTCCAATGAAGAGTTTAACATCTTGATTAGCGAAAGCTAGGTATTTAGCAACTGTTATTGTGAAACTGTATTTTTCATTACTCTTCTCATCACCACATTATAGTTTATTCTTGTAATACTAAAATACCCGTGACTTGAGTGATTGTCTTTTGCATTCTTAAATGATCCAATGTGATGTAAACTGTAGTCAATTGTCATCTCTTTATCTACTTTTTGTGCCTTATTCTTCCTGTGATTATCCAATTTTTTTTCCAAATTAACCAATCATTATCCTTAATCCAGAGTTCATTGCTGCTCAAAAAAAATTTATCTTGGAATTGCTTACACACTTTGGTTCAGTATCAATCTATACTACCTCTCTGAGCATGGTACTGCAAACAAGGTACAGGGAAGAACATTTCAAGTGGAAAGGTCTGTCACATAGCCAACAAACACCTGTGATACCTCTCCCAATCCACTGAGACAATACTTAGCAACCCCGGGGTGTTACAGACAGATGGATGACTGAATGGCAATTCCATTTTTTTCAATTTTTGAAAATGTTTTATTTTCAAAAATAAGCAAATATAGTGAGACAAACACAATTCCAGTACGAAAATAAACATAGATGAAAATTGATACAGTGGTACGAAGTGGAAAACATAAACATAGATGTCAAATCTGTCTTTAAATCAAATAACAAAAACAAAATGAAAAAATACAATAAAAAGAAACTATAATAAAAGGTACATATAAGCAAATAAAAGTAATACTGTACATCCAAAAATTAAATAAATGGAAAGAAAAACAAGGGGAAATGGTGGAGGGGGGATAGGTGATGCATGTAGGTAAATCACGTTGATTAATAATATCATGTACAGGAGGGCAAAATATGTACCAAAAGGTCCAAACACCATCAAAAATATGAAGAAAAGACAGTACAATTGCTAAATACTCAATGGGCATTATCCAATTGCCTATGTAAATACCAAGTTGGTAAACCTTAGATTGTGTTTGAGTATTTAACTGGGCAATAAAGAGGTCCCATTTCTCATAAAACTTAGCTTTCCTATCACAATATAGCAGTTGCATAAGTAGCCGTTTGACACTGGTCAATAGGGAAGATGTAAGGGACATACAATCAAGAAAAAAAAACCTTTTGGTCACAGTGGCAATAGTTGTCAAAGGTGGAATAATGAAATGTTTTTGTGGGCTTGAATCCCAGTTATCAAAAGGTTAGAACATATCATAGCTAAAGGGTTCATGAACAAGTGTAATGAAAACATATTATTAATAAATTGGAGAAATTTTTCCCAGAATGTATGTATTTCCCACTCTTATGACATCTTTGGCCTTGAGCAATGTAGGCACAGTGAATAACTTTAATATGAATCTCTTGGAGTATAGCCAATGACAAATGTCGGAGTGTAACATCATAGTATTTTAACATAGGCTCAAAGTGTTCAGTAGAAGGATTTACAGTATTTAGTTAGGTTTAAGTAGGTCTCCAGTGAGCATCCTAGTCTTATAAGTATAGGTGCGACTGCATACCCAACATAATAGGGAAGAAATTACATCATCCTCATCATCATCAGAAGACTTTGTAGAGGGGAGAGTTTAAGCCTGGAGATACATATAAAATTGACTATTAGGTAAATTATACCACTCTCTTAAATCCTGAAAGGTGAGTATATGGCCCCCAGGATGGAACACAACCTTGATGGCATCTATTCTCCAGAAAATTTACTGACAAGACAAATTACTGTACTAAGTACTGGCATTGCACAATTTAAAGGGATATTATACAGAACATTACTTATTGCAGTATACATTTGGATTAATTTATGAAGCAGAATACTTAATGAAGCAAGACATTTATGTGCACAATTGTGTCTAGTTTGATGGGTGTAAGCCTACACCAGCGCATATAAAGATTACATATCCATGTTGTTGTTGGCAGTGGTTATCATTGCTGTATCACAGAGTTGCATTTTATTCCTGTCAGGACACTATCTGCTTGGGGTTTGTTCAGTTTTCCACATATTTTTTGTGTTTCTTCCCATAGTCCAGACACATATTTGTAGTTAAATATTACTGTGTGGGTGAGGACTCCAGCTGAAAGCACCACTGGGTCAGTGACTGATTTGATAGTTAAATATTCTTTGCAAAGCTTTATGTAATATGTTGGCACTATTTAAATAATGACCCACATGCGTGATCACCATAATTTTGAATGCAAGAAGCGTATTTATTTACTTGACACAGCAAACTCAGGAGGATTCCTGATATGAAGCAGTGTGAGTCCCTTGTGTCGCTCTGTATAGTGGCTTCTAGACCAGGACTGATAATCACCAGAGCTCCTTAGCTTCTGAGAAGGGGAAGTGGTCAGCGATTGGTCAGCAAATACTCCAAATACTCAGTGTGTGAGTCATTTTTAAAGGTGGTATAGTCCAAGGAAACACAGACAAATGGAGAAGCCCACAGGGAATGGATGAGAAGCACACTGGTAATATTTTACAGTGCAGATTTAAAGACTTGGGGAGATTAGTCAAAGCATGGAGATAGAAGCTGATTGGTCAGTCCTTATCTAACTGTCATTTTGCAGATATGTTTGAAAAATGACAGGAGATGATTGGTTGGTACTTTATTTCTCTCCACTTTATCTCTATCCAAGCTTTGATAAATCTCCCCCTCATGTTCTGACTGCTGAGGATGGTTGACAGTATTGAAAAGATCCATGATTTCACCAGCTTTGGACTGTACTCAAGTTTGTCAATATTGTATGAGCTTCTAGTGTCATAATGCAAGAAAAATATTAGCAAATAAGTGAACTTATACAATTCGACTGAATAGTCAGGCAAGAGTTACTACAAAAATCTCTTTAAAAAAAGGAAATAATAAAATCAATGTAAAAAAAAACAACAACTATCTGCTGCGCCTTAACACACAGTCATGCTTAGAACTATATAGTAAATACATACAGTATATGATGGATGGATGAATGGAAAAATTGTATATCTGTCTTTGCATTTGTTTTTTATCTATTGTGATTTTAATTATGTAGAATGTTCGAAAAAGGAGGAATTCTGCCTCATTAGCAGAAGGATACACACACGTAAGGATGTTCAGCATTGATATTACAAAAAAAAAAAAGCAATGTTCTCATTGCATACACACATGTTAAACAGAGGAAACTTCCAGACCTTTTTTTAAAATCGTATTCCTGCCAATCACCAGCGTTTGGGATATGACTACAAATAATATAAATGTGCACTAACTCAATGTTACCAACCTCTATTTTTATCACCAGCTGCTTTTGTTTTTCAGTTTACATTTGAGATGAGTGCCCAAAGCTTGCAGCAAGTACACGTGGCAATGTTGTCTGTATATTCATTTATCCTCTAGGCAGAATGGTGATATTTTCCGTTCTGTAAAATTCCTTTACGGAAACATTTGGAAGCTATTTACCAAGGAAACCCATAGCTACAGTGGTGTGGAAGGATTTGGATTGAGTTATTGCTCAAGGTTGGTTGGCCTACTCCATAAAATAACAACACATTATAATATTGGTAAGATGAGCTTTAAAAACAAGCTGTCATATCTTACCTAGATGTTTGTTTATGTTGACTTCTGATTTGCACATATTAGTAGTCTGTTACAAAACATAGGGGTCTATGTACTAAGCCATAAGCTGGGTACACACTTAATGATGTGTGTACCCAGCCGTGATGATACATCAGCCATCCCATACACAAACAATATATCGCGTGACCGCACAATGCCGCATTTCAATGCATGCCGTCATTTTCCAGGTCGTCCCATCAGGCGTGCAACACAATGGATGGGACGACACAGCAAACGACTCAAAGTGCAAAGTAGTGGGTACTCACTAGACAATGTGCCCAGATATGTTGGTCCAATCTACTGGATCGGACGGCATATTACCCAGCGTTACAGAGAGATGTGGACGGAGATAAAGTACCAGCCAATTAGCACCAAACTGCCACGTTACAGGTTGTGTTTGAAAAATGACAGTTATGAGCTACTAGGTTGACACTTTATCTCTGTCCACTTTACCTCTACCCAATGTTCAGTACATAGACCCGTTAGTTGACATTTTGACCATAAGGAGATATGGGGGGTGGGGGTTGTAATAGATTGTGGAATTCTTTCTGGTGACAATACAGTCGCTGGTACCTGTGGAGAGTTTTGTGGCATTTCAGTGGAAATGGGTTGCGAGTTAGCCTCTTACTCAGCAACCATTTGACAATGTATGGCAATGTAGAGCACATGAATTTGGATGAGGAATAAGCACATCGGTTACAGATTTGTTAAATTAAAGATAATTCATATATCAGCACCACTGTGGAAATAGCCCTAAGAGAGGTACCCCTGGGTAGATTTAAAAATATTGTAATACAGTGTAATGGGTGTGTCTATTACTGCACAAAAGCTGCAACATCTTCTTATTGTGTTATAGTGCCACAGTGGGAAATTAACATCTTCTACTTAGCTCCAGAAGACACTGCATTTACTGCATTCCATGAGGCTGATCCACATGCTGTTACTGCCGATACTACCTGTATCCTGCACCAGTTCCCTGATACAGTCACCGTCTTGTGACCTGTATATTTCTTGCATGAGAGTCTGTGTGAGCATAAATGGGAGTACTGCTGTGCACTTCACATTGCTGCTGAATAAACAACCACACTGGTTAAGAACTGGACTGTTTGTTAACTCAGGGCAACTGCTGGTGTGTACATACACTCTGCCATACCACCACCACCTGCATGCACATATTCCAGTATTCCAATATCATGTTTGTATTCCTGTCTCCAGACTATGCAGAATATTCCACAAATAAAGTAGGTTACCAGAATCTGTATAAAAAAGCAAAGGTGGAGATATACAGAGTATATCACACATTAAATAATGGGTCAAAAATGCGATCTAGTGGACTTTTAACATGAAATGATTGTTGGTGCTTGCAGTAGCCATGCATGCATTAGCCAAACAACTGCACTGGTGAATTGCTTGATGATGCAAGTGGTTAAAGCATACACAGAGTAGATATGTGCACCAGCCCAAATTTTGGGGTTTGATTTATCGTTTTGAATCAGTATCTCCTTCATGTTTTGGATCTGTATTGGTTTTGCGAAAACCACCCTTGTGGGTTTTGATTTTAGATCTGTTGGTTTTTTTTTAAAGAAAAAAATCATAAAAACAGCTAAAATCACATAATGTTGGCCTGTTTTTGTTCCTAAAGTATTAATAACCCCAATAATATTTATTTCTACTCATTGCAGGTCAATTTTTACCACATCACAATATTGTTTTCATACAGTGTCGGATCTTGCAGGTTTTATTTCCATTTGAGGGACCAGCATCCGGAACTCGGTGCAATTGCACTCCCTTTCTGCCACAATGTCTGCAATAAAGTTGAAATACGTTTAATTAATACAAAAATTAGTTGTGTATATTAGACAAAAACATTTAATTATATAGTAGTACATACCCTGCATAAAGCTGGATAAAGCAGTTACCTTCTCCAGGTCGAATATAACTTTCAGGAACTGATCCTACATTGAGGCTGAAAATAATCTGTACATATGATTACAGCATCTAAAAATATATATATATTGTACAATATATATTTTTCATTGCTTGTACTGTGATCAAAATTACCTGGAAATTAATATTATTGGGGTTAATAATACCCTAGGAACAAAAAAGCCAAATCATGTGATTTTAGCTGTTTTTGTAAATAAAATAATAAATAAATAAGAGACCAAAATGAGCAAAAATGGTCTAACAGAGATCTTTATCAAAAACAAGATCAGGGGCCTAAGGGTGGTAGAGTATATATGTAGTGGAAGGAAAGATTGATTAGTAATTTCATTTAATTTGCTTGATTTAAATATGTAAATTAATCATTGGGGGCGTTGGTGACAGTCTTTATTGCATAAACAACATTTTTTATTGATTATTGCACTAATCTGATTTTTACTAATCTGACTGCAACATTTTCTTTGATTATACATGCCCTGATTTAAGCCATCTATGCCTCTCCTCTGTTATGAACTAGGTGATGTTCCTAGACGGAGTCTTGCGAAGAACGAATTGGAAGATGAGAACCTTGACACGACGGTATTAAAGAACTTGACTCGCGGTTCTTCTCGCGATCTTCGATGATAGCCCTGGATGCCTGGGTTTAAGATTTCGTAGAGTAACACTCAGCAGGTCTTCTTGCCTATAAGAGCTGCTTTTCCCTTAATAGTTTATACATCTACCGGTACTGGGATGCCCACCAGGACTTACGCCACTGGCGACAGTACAAGAGTACCCCCGAGACGACCAGAGCTATCAGTATGCAGAGGAGACTAACTAGATGAAAGAAACTTGTCTAATATTGGTACAGAAAACAGGTCAAAGTGCGATGATAATGTATGTAGTGGAAGCTGTAGAAATGAGGGGATATGGTGGGAGGGTATGTGAGAGTGTATGGCAGAAATATAACAAATGGTAGCAGGAATAAATGAAGTATTTAGATAACACAAGAAAAGAGTTTGTGTAGAACATCCACACAGCACCTGAGGCAGAAACAACTGGAATCAACGCAGGGTTTGAATCAAGCTGGATATCCAAAACATTAGCTCACAGGACCGAAATTTTCTCAGGGAAGCAGGAGCTATAACCAGCAGTTAGGGCGTGACAAGGAAGTGAATATAAATGGTGCTTGGCCAATAAGGAAGCCTGCTGATAAACTACAATATTAAATGCAGCTGCCCTGCTGCACATAACAAACTAACTACTAAACAACAGGGAACGCAGTCTGCCTCCGGCGTCCCATTGCTAGGCACCCGGCAGTTCCCAGTGTGCATTGCACCTGATGTCAGCCTGTTGCTTGGTGCCGGGCGAGGAACGGAAAGAATTGCACCCAGTGTCAGCCTGTTGCTAGGTGCTGGGCAGGGACCAGCAGCCCTAGCAGCTGGGAAAGATGTGGCGTCCCGGTCACCAAGGAACCTCCGAGACCCGCATCTCCCTGCACCCGCCGTACTGCTGCTGACATTCTCTCAATTGTTCATCCTCCATATCTATCACCAAACACAAACCAACTGGGGTACAGCACATACCACAATTTGTACAAAAAATGTACCACCTACAGTGTCACAATATGTGCATGACTCAGAGATAATTATCTAACGCTATGATTTACTTTCACCTACAGCATCACACAATATGTGTATGAGTCAGAAATAGTAATTGAATACTGCTGTTTAATTTCACCAACAGTGTCGCACAATACGTGTATGAGATGAGTCCGAAAATATATTACTGTGGTACCACCTTCACCCAGATTGTCACATAATACGTGTGTGAGTCAGAAATAGTAATCAAACACTGCGGTTTATATTCGCAAACAGTGTCGCACAATATGTGTATGAGTACGAAAATAATAATATACTGCGGTCTGACCGGCGGTGTCACAGTACTTCTGAAAATAAAAATAAGATTTTACTTACCGATAAATCTATTTCTCGTAGTCCGTAGTGGATGCTGGGGACTCCGTCAGGACCATGGGGATTAGCGGCTCCGCAGGAGACAGGGCACAAAAATAAAGCTTTAGGATCAGGTGGTGTGCACTGGCTCCTCCCCCTATGACCCTCCTCCAAGCCTCAGTTAGGATACTGTGCCCGGACGAGCGTACACAATAAGGAAGGATTTTGAATCCCGGGTAAGACTCATACCAGCCACACCAATCACACCGTACAACTTGTGATCTGAACCCAGTTAACAGTATGACAACGTAGGAGCCTCTGAACAGACGGCTCACAACAAGAACAACCCGATTTTTTTGTAACAATAACTATGTACAAGTATTGCAGACAATCCGCACTTGGGATGGGCGCCCAGCATCCACTACGGACTACGAGAAATAGATTTATCGGTAAGTAAAATCTTATTTTCTCTAACGTCCTAGTGGATGCTGGGGACTCCGTCAGGACCATGGGGATTATACCAAAGCTCCCAAACGGGCGGGAGAGTGCAGATGACTCTGCAGCACCGAATGAGAGAACTCCAGGTCCTCTTTAGCCAGGGTATCAAATTTGTAGAATTTTACAAACGTGTTCTCCCCCGACCACGTAGCTGCTCGGCAGAGTTGTAATGCCGAGACCCCTCGGGCAGCCACCCAGGATGAGCCCACCTTCCTTGTGGAATGGGCCTTGACAGATTTAGGCTGTGGCAGGCCTGCCACAGAATGTGCAAGTTGAATTGTGCTACAAATCCAACGAGCAATCGTCTGCTTAGAAGCAGGAGCACCCAGCTTGTTGGGTGCATACAGTATAAACAGCGAGTCAGATTTTCTGACTCCAGCCGTCCTTGAAATATATATTTTCAATGCCCTGACAACGTCCAGCAACTTGGAATCCTCCAAATCGCTAGTAGCCGCAGGCACCACTATAGGCTGGTTCAGGTGAAAAGCTGACACCACCTTAGGCAGAAAATGAGGACGCGTCCGCAGTTCTGCCCTGTCCGAATGGAAAATCAGATATGGGCTTTTATACGATAAAGCCGCCAATTCTGACACTCTCCTGGCTGAAGCCAGGGCCAGTAGCATGGTTACTTTCCATGTAAGATATTTCAAATCCGCCGATTTGAGTGGCTCAAACCAATGGGATTTGAGAAAATCCAAAACTACATTAAGGTCCCACGGAGCCACTGGGGGCACAACCGGGGGCTGTATATGTAGTACTCCTTTTACAAAAGTCTGGACTTCAGGAACTGAAGCCAATTCTTTCTGGAAGAAAATCGACAGGGCCGAAATTTGAACCTTAATGGACCCCAACTTGAGGCCCATAGACAATCCTGTTTGCAGGAAATGTAGGAATCGACCCAATTGAAATTCCTCCGTGGGGGCCTTCCTGGCCTCACACCACGCAACATATTTTCTCCAAATGCGGTGATAATGTTGTGCAGTCACCTCCTTCCTTGCTTTAACCAGTGTAGGAATGACCTCTTCTGGAATGCCTTTTTCCCTTAGAATTCGGCGTTCAACCGCCACGCCGTCAAACGCAGCCGCGGTAAGTCTTGGAATAGACACTGTCCCTGCTGAATCAGGTCCCGTCTTAGAGGTAGAGGCCACGGATTTTCCGTGAGCATCTCCTGAAGTTCCGGGTACCAAGTTCTTCTTGGCCAATCCGGAGCCACGAGTATCGTTCTTACTCCCCTTTGCCGTATAATTCTCATTACTTTGGGTATGAGAGGCAGAGGAGGAAACACATACACTGACTGGAACACCCACGGTGTTACCAGAGCGTCCACAGCTATTGCCTGAGGGTCTCTTGACCTGGCGCAATACCTGTCCAGTTTTTTGTTGAGGCGAGACGCCATCATATCCACCTTTGGTTTTTCCCAACGGTTCACAATCATGTGGAAGACTTCTGGATGAAGTCCCCACTCTCCCGGGTGTAGATCGTGTCTGCTGAGGAAGTCTGCTTCCCAGTTGTCCACTCCCGGAATGAACACTGCTGACAGTGCTATCACATGATCTTCCGCCCAGCGAAGAATCCTTGCAGCTTCTGCCATTGCTCTCTTGCTTCTTGTGCCGCCCTGTCTGTTTACGTGGGCGACTGCCGTGATGTTGTCCGACTGGATCAACACCGGCTGACCCTGAAGCAGGGGTTTTGCCAGGCTTAGAGCATTGTAAATCGCTCTTAGCTCCAGTATATTTATGTGAAGAGACATCTCCAGGCTTGACCATACTCCCTGGAAGTTTCTTCCCTGTGTGACCGCTCCCCAGCCTCTCAGACTGGCATCCGTGGTCACCAGGACCCAGTCCTGTATGCCGAATCTGCGGCCTTCTAACAGATGAGCACTCTGCAACCACCACAGAAGAGACACCCTTGTCCGTGGCGATAAGGTTATCCGCTGATGCATCTGCAGATGCGATCCGGACCATTTGTCCAGCAGATCCCACTGAAAAGTTCGTGCGTGGAATCTGCCGAATGGGATTGCTTCGTAAGAAGCCACCATCTTTCCCAGGACTCTTGTGCATTGATGCACAGACACTTTTCCTGGTTTTAGGAGGTTCCTGACAAGTTCGGATAACTCCTTGGCTTTCTCCTCCGGAAGAAACACCTTTTTCTGAACCGTGTCCAGAATCATTCCCAGGAACAGCAGACGTGTTGTCGGGGTCAACTGAGATTTTGGAAAATTCAGAATCCACCCGTGTTGTTGCAGCACTACTTGGGTTAGTGCTACTCCGTCCTCCAGCTGTTCTCTGGACCTTGCCCTTATCAGGAGATCGTCCAAGTAAGGGATAATTAATACGCCTCTTCTTCGCAGAAGAATCATCATTTCGGCCATTACCTTGGTAAAGACCCGAGGTGCCGTGGACAATCCAAACGGCAGCGTCTGAAACTGATAATGACAGTTTTGCACCACGAACCTGAGGTACCCTTGATGTGAAGGGCAAATTGGGACATGCAGGTAAGCATCTTTTATGTCCAGGGACACCATAAAGTCCCCTTCTTCCAGATTCGCTATCACTGCTCTGAGTGATTCCATCTTGAACTTGAATTTTTGTATGTACAGGTTCAAAGATTTCAGATTTAGAATAGGTCTTACCGAGCCGTCCGGCTTCGGTACCACAAATAGCGTGGAGTAATACCCCTTTTCCTGTTGTAGGAGGGGTACCTTGACTATCACCTGCTGAGAAAACAGCTTGTGAATGGCTTCCAATACCGTCGCCCTGTCTGAGGGAGACGTTGGCAAAGCAGACTTTAGGAACCGGCGAGGGGGAGACTTCTCGAATTCCAACCTGTAACCCTGAGATACTACCTGCAGGATCCAGGGGTCCACCTGTGAGCAAGCCCACTGTGCGCTGAATTTCTTGAGTCGACCCCCTACCGTTCCTGAGTCCGCTTGTAAAGCCCCAGCGTCATGCTGAGGGCTTTGCAGAACCCGCGGAGGGCTTCTGTTCCTGGGAAGGAGCTGCTTGCTGCCCTCTCTTACCCTTTCCTCTGCCTCGGGGCAGATATGACTGTCCTTTTGCCCGCTTCTTATAGGACCGAAAGGACTGCGGCTGAAAAGACGGTGTCTTTTTCTGTTGGGAGGGGGTCTGAGGTAAAAAGGTGGATTTCCCGGCAGTTGCCGTGGCCACCAAATCCGATAGACCGACGCCAAATAATTCCTCCCCTTTATACGGCAATACTTCCATATGCCGTTTGGAATCCGCATCACCTGACCACTGTCGTGTCCATAAACTTCTTCTGGCAGATATGGACATCGCACTTACTCTCGATGCCAGAGTGCAAATATCCCTCTGAGCATCTCGCATATAAAGAAAAGCATCCTTTAATTGCTCTAAAGTCTGTAAAATACTGTCCCTATCCAGGGTATCAATATTTTCAGTCAGGGAATCCGACCAGACCACCCCAGCACTGCACATCCAGGCTGAGGCGATGGCTGGTCGCAGTATAACACCAGTATGTGTGTATATACTTTTTAGGGTAGTTTCCAGCCTCCTATCAGCTGGATCCTTGAGGGCGGCCGTATCAGGAGACGGTAACGCCACTTGTTTTGATAAGCGTGTGAGCGCCTTATCCACCTTAGGGGGTGTTTCCCAGCGCGCCCTAACCTCTGGCGGGAAAGGGTATAATGCCAATAACTTTTTTGAAATTAGCACTTTTCTATCTGGGTTAACCCACGCTTCATCACATACATCATTCAATTCCTCTGATTCAGGAAAAACTACAGGTAGTTTTTTCACCCCCCACATAATACCCCTTTTTGTGGTACTTGTAGTATCAGAGATATGCAAAGCCTCCTTCATTGCCGTGATCATATAACGTGTGGCCCTACTGGAAAATACGTTTGTTTCTTCACCGTCGACACTAGATTCAGTATCCGTGTCTGGGTCTGTGTCGACCGACTGAGGTAAAGGGCGTTTTACAGCCCCTGACGGTGTCTGAGACGCCTGGGCAGGTACTAACTGGTTTTCCGGCCGTCTCATGTCGTCAACTGATTTTTGTAATGTGCTGACATTATCACGTAATTCCATAAACAAAGCCATCCATTCCGGTGTCGACTCCCTGGGGGGTGACATCACCATTACCGGCAATTGCTCTGCCTCCACACCAACATCGTCCTCATACATGTCGACACACACGTACCGACACACAGCAGACACACAGGGAATGCTCTATTGAAGACAGGACCCCACTAGCCCTTTGGGGAGACAGAGGGAGAGTTTGCCAGCACACACCCAAGCGCTATAATATATATGGGAACAACCCTATATAAGTGTTGTATCCTTATAGCAGCTTAAATATAGTAATATCGCCAAAAAAAGTGCCCCCCCTCTCTGTTTTACCCTGTTTCTGTAGTGCAGTGCAGGGGAGAGTCCTGGGAGCCTTCCTCACAGCGGAGCTGAGCAGGAAAATGGCGCTGTGTGCTGAGGAGAATAAGCCCCGCCCCCTATTTCGGCGGGCTCTTCTCCGGAGTTTGTGAGATCTGGCAGGGGTTAAATACATCCATATAGCCTCAAGGGCTATATGTGATGTATTTTTTAGCCATAAAAAGGTATTATACATTGCTGCCCAGGGCGCCCCCCCCAGCGCCCTGCACCCTCCGTGACCGCTGTGTGAAGTGTGCTGACAACAATGGCGCACAGCTGCAGTGCTGTGCGCTACCTCAGGAAGACTGAAAAGTCTTCTGCCGCCTGCTTCTGGACCTCTTCCATCTTCGGCATCTGCAAGGGGGGTCGGCGGCGCGGCTCCGGGACCGGACTCCATGGCTGGGCCTGTGTTCGATCCCTCTGGAGCTAATGGTGTCCAGTAGCCTAAGAAGCCAATCCACCCTGCACGCAGGTGAGTTGACTTCTCTCCCCTAAGTCCCTCGATGCAGTGAGCCTGTTGCCAGCAGGACTCACTGAAAATAAAAAACCTAAAAACTTTTTCTAAGCAGCTCTTTAGGAGAGCCACCTAGATTGCACCCTGCTCGGACGGGCACAAAAACCTAACTGAGGCTTGGAGGAGGGTCATAGGGGGAGGAGCCAGTGCACACCACCTGATCCTAAAGCTTTATTTTTGTGCCCTGTCTCCTGCGGAGCCGCTAATCCCCATGGTCCTGACGGAGTCCCCAGCATCCACTAGGACGTTAGAGAAATAAAAATTTTATAGTACACTGGGGTACAGCACAAACGCAAAAAAAAAAAAATTTTTTTATAATTATATTTTTATGCTTTTTATTTTTATTCTTTCAATTTTACACTGGGGCTGAGCCCCTTTATGAATGGACAGATCACCCCTTTCAGATACAGCAAACAGAGCACCCTTTCAGATACAGCAGACAGAGAACCCCTAGACCGAAACTCTCTCTCCCTATTTGTCTCACCCTTTTTCTCTCCCTGACACACTCTCTATCTCTCATTCTCCCCCTGATGCTTTCCCTCTCTCCCTGACATGCTCTCTCTCTCCCCCCCCAACACCCTCCCTCTCCTGCTTGTTCCCCATACCTCTCTCTCCCTCTTTCTCTTGCACCCCCTCTCACTTTGTCTCTCCCTTATTCTCTCCCTGACACTCTCTCCATCTCTCGTGCCCCTCTCTCATTCTCCCTCCCTCCTGACCCCTTCTCTCTCACCCTCTCTCTTTCTCTCTCTTCCATTTGACCATCCTTCCTCTCTCTTGCACTCTATCTCTTGCTCTTCCTCTCTTTCTCTTGCTACCCTATTTCTCCATCTCTTTGTCTCTCCCTCTTTCTTTATCTGACATGCTCTCTCTCCTGTTCACTCCCCCTCCCTCTCACTGTCTCTCCTCTCTCACACTCTCTCTCTCTGACACACCCTCTCTCTTTCTCCCTGATAATCTTGGTCTCTCTCCCACTCGCTCTCCCTCCCTCCCTCTCTCTCTCTCTCTCTCTCTCTCTCTCTCTGAAACCATCTCTCTCTTCCTCCCCTCTTGCATTCTATCCCTCTTTCTCTCCCTCTTTCCCTGACACCCTCACTCTATCTCCCCCTCTCTCTTTTTCTCCATTACCCTCTTTCTCTCTCTTGCTCCTCTCTCTGTCTCTCTCCCCTTTCTCTTTCCTTCTCTCTCTCTCTTTCTGACACTTTCTCTCTTGCTCCCCCTTCTATCTCTGCCTGACACCCTCACTTGCGCATATTCTCACCTCTCTTTCTCTCATTCTCTCTTTCCCTAATACCCTCTCTTTCCCTGACACCTTCTCTCTCTCTCTGTCTTGCACCTCTCTCTCTCCCTGACACCCAATCTCTCTCTCAGACACCCTCTTTTTCTTCACTCTTTTCTCTTTCTCCCTGATGTTGTCTCTCTCTCTCAATCTCTCAACTGTCACTTTCTCGCTTTATCTCCGACACCATCTTTGTCTATTTCACTCCCCTCACTCACTCTCCTGCTTCCGAAAGGGGCAAAGTAGTATCAGCGGCTGGGTGCAGTCAATTTTATTGGCGGAGGCCCACAAACCTTTGTTGCCCTGGGGCCCCCACTAGCCTTAATCCGGACCTACTTTATGCTATTGCTACAGTATCTGCTGCAAACAGGGTAAATGCCTCCAATTTGCTCAGAAGCACAGAAACTGGAAAGTTTATGTTTTGAAGCTAATCATGTGGTCTGGTGAATCATATTTTAAATGACACCATGCAGATGCATCATCACAACTCACAAATGGATCCACTTTCACCAAACCTTCAGTAACTGAAAAATTCAGTTAATTGAATTTGGGCCAATATTCCCCATGAAACATACTGGCAGTATAATTATTTTCTAGTCGTTTTAAGGGTAAAAGGCAGCCCAATTAAATTCTAAGCTGGTGCTCATAATAATTTGGAGTATAGACATATACTTCAAAACCTCTAACATGACATGTCCCCCGTACATGATAACAATACATTCCTATTACACTCTATACAGATGGTATGCAGTTAGCATACCACTCTTTTCGGGATCCCAGCTGTCAGAATAGCATCGCTTGGATCCCGATGGGGGCACCATGCTCCCGCCGTTATACTGGCAAGGTAGGTGATTCTTCCTCTATGGGTGTCCACAACACCCATAGAGGGATAATAGAACCTGTGGCGAGTGCAGCGAGCCCACAATGGGATTTGTTGCATTCACCCCCTGCCGGCATTCTACCGCTCGGGATACCAATGTTGGTATACTGACATTTGGCATCCCGTGGGGTGGTATATCATACCAAACCCATACAGACATAGGACACTATACCCCCACCATAATCTGCCCACTAGTCATGATCATAATACAGTTCTGTTTCACTCTATACAGACAAAGGACACTAGCCCCAACATAATCTGCCCACTGAACATGATCATAATTCAGTTCTATTATACTCTATACAGATGTAGGACACTACAGTATACTCCCAACATAATATGACCACTGGATAGCATCATAATTCAGTTAAATTATAATCTATACAGACAGCGTACACTACAACTATATACTGGAATTGCCACTGGGTATGATAATAATGTAAATATAATAAATGTTGAACTCCTGCTATTAATACATATTACCTTGCACAACTTAAATGAAAGGATAAGAGTCCAACATACACTGAATACTGCATCTAAGAACCTAACAAGAAAAGTAACTATATACAATATTTGTAAATAACAGTAACACTGTAGTGGGCATAAACTTGGAACTGTTCATAAGAATTATGGACAATTCACAACTATTGTAAGAGCTATCTCCACCCCATAATCTCATATGGAGACTATAAAATATCACATTCTATACATACTGTATGATTTATTTCCCTTGTTGTATCCCATTCTCAGTTGATGAGCTCAGCTCTTACACAGGAATGGTATATATTTCCATTTGCTGAGCCAAAGACACAAAGGCTAATCTTCTTCTTGCTCTTCAAACTCTCTGTCTCTCTTCTCACCATGCAAGGAACTGTAAATCTGCTGAACAAACATAAACATGGGCAAGGAGCCAGCACATTTCTGTCTTGCAGCAAAAAAGCTGAATTTTTAAGCATAACCTAAAAATAATATCACACGGAAACACAAATTAGACATTAGATTGGTGAACACTACAGCCTTCAGGTAGAAGCCACTTCTGGATTACATCAGTTGTCATCAGAGGTATACAAGATATGAAGGGTCGCAAACAAGTTAAAGAAATGTGGGGATTGTGAACCAATATGAAATGTGTGGCAAAGTCATAAGTTGAGTTTACAGCAGAGATAAGAGATTTTGCTGAGAGAACAGCAAGTTTTAGGTTGTGATGCCTAATGAATGACACCTCCAGAGATATAGAAGCATTACCATTGATTAGTACTGGGCAAGTTAACGTGTTATTATCGCATTAACACAGTCACTTATTAATGGCTAAAATTTTCTTATCGCACTTTAACGCTACTGGTGGGCTACATGGCTGCAGAACCAGGAGAGGCTTTCTTTCAGTTCGCAAGTTGCGCCCCGCCAGTCTGATGGAAGCCGCCGGACCCAGAAGCCACAAAACCAGATACGCTTGCGGTGGTAGCCGCTGGATCTGGGAGCCGCCAGCCGCAAGACCCACTTGCTACGCTGTGACTCAGAGGGACTGGGTGGACTACTTCTCGGACACATGGCCTGGGGACACTAGATCTCCCACACAGCCAGGTACGTGCACTTGGGGTTCTAGTTGGAAATACAGTACAGTGACAGTGGTCTGCCAGACTTATGTATATTTGGGCAATCATTGCTTATATTAACAGAGGTAGTGGATGGGATTGAAAGCTTTGAGCCTACTACAGAAGCCCTCCTTTGTTCATTATGGACTTCCTGCTGAGCTATTATCCTCCTTTTTATTGCGGGGGTGCCTAATCTGGTAGTGCAAAGGATTTATATACATTTGGGCTGATGTTGCTTATTGTGAGGATACCAGGTTCCAAATCACTCAGGCACGGTGGTAGATGAAAAACCAACAGTGGTTTATTGAATAGAATGGGTTATAAACAGCTCAGCACACTTCTGTAATCCAATTCCACAGGACAATTCCCACCACAGACTCCTGACAGAACATTACTTCTTAGTCTTGAAGCAGAGAATCTCCCCTCCAGCTCTCTGGTTAGCTCTACTTATCCCCCAGAAGCTTCATAATGCAGGGGTGTGTGTAACTTCTTTGTCTTAGGATCTTACAGCATTGGAATAAAATACATATTCTAATCAAGGTGATTACATCAGCCAGAGAGCCACTATGTCTGTTCAGCTCACTGTTGGACAACAGGGAGTAAACAAAAAGGGACAGTGGTACCTTATATGACTCACCTTTTGAGTGTCCAATGTGGTGTTAGTAAACAATAGGAAATTAGGTCTAACATGAATACATTATCTAAAGCAGAGGTTCTCAAACTCGGTCCTCGGGAGCCCACACAGTGCATGTTTTGCAGGTAACCCAGCAGGTGCACAGGTGTATTAATTACTCACTGACACATTTTAAAAGGTCCACAGGTGGAGCTAATTATTTCACTTGCGATTCTGTGAGGAGACCTGCAAAACATGCCCTGTGTGGGCCCCCGAGGACCGAGTTTGAGAACCTCTGATCTAAAGGGTAACATAACATAACATAACACAATTGCCTATATTAACAATATTAAGATTGATTTAAACACAATATTGGGTGAGCAGCAATGGACGTGTTATGGAGAAAACAGATGAATTGAATATATAGGGATATGGGTATAAAAAGTACATATTTGACATGGGAAAATAGGCATAGCTGTATTAAGTGACACAGACCTCTCATTTCCTCACATTTATATTAAAAGAAGAGGTAGTGGATGGGATTGAAAGTTTTGGGCATCATACAGAAGCCCTCCTTTGTTCATTAATAACCCTCTGTTGAGCTATTATCCTCCCTTTTATTGCTGGGGTGCCTAATCTGGGAGGCCAAAGGATTTACTTTATGTATATTGGGGCTGATATTGCTTATATTAACAGGAGAGATAGTGGAAGGGATTGAACATTTGGGGCTTCTACAGAAGCCCTCCTTCATTCATTAAAGTGTCCCTGCTGAGCTATTATTCTCCCTTTCATTGCTGGGGTGCCTAATCTGCTTGAATTTTTTCTAGAGATGAGCGGGTTCGGTTCCTCGGAAACCGAACCCCCCGAACTTCACCTATTTTGCACGGGTCCGAGGCATACTCGGATTCTCCCGTATGGCTCGTTTAACCCGAGCGCGCCCGAACGTCATCATCCCGCTGTCGGGTTCTCGCGAGATTCGGATTCTATATAAGGAGATGCGCGTCGCCGCCATTTTGTCACTCATGCATTGGAAATGATAGTGAGAGGACGTGGCTGGGAGTACAGGAGGAGTACAGTGCAGAGTTTTGCTGACCAGTGACCACCAGTATACGTTGTCTGCCTGAAAAATGCTCCATATCTGTGCTCAGTGTGCTGCATATATCTGTGCTTACACTGATTTATTGTGGGGACTGGGGACCAGCAGTATTATATAGGAGGAGTACAGTGCAGAGTTTTGCTGACCAGTGACCACCAGTATTATACGTTGTCTGCCTGAAAAACGCTCCATATCTGTGCTCAGTGTGCTGCATATATCTGGGCTCACACTGCTTTATTGTGGGGACTGGGGACCAGCAGTATTATATAGGAGGAGTACAGTGCAGAGTTTTGCTGACCAGTGACCACCAGTATTATACGTTCTCGGCCTGCAAAACGCTCCATATCTGTGATCAGTGTGCTGCATATATCTGTGCTCACACTGCTTTATTGTGGGGACTGGGGACCAGCAGTATTATATAGGAGGAGTACAGTGCAGAGTAGAGATGAGCGGGTTCGGTTCCTCGGAATCCGAACCCGCCCGAACTTCAGCTTTTTTTACATGGATCCGAGCGACTCGGATCTTCCCGCCTTGCTCGGTTAACCCGAGCGCGCCCGAACGTCATCATGACGCTGTCGGATTCTCGCGAGGCTCGGATTCTATCGCGAGACTCGGATTCTATATAAGGAGCCGCGCGTCGCCGCCATTTTCACACGTGCATTGAGATTGATAGGGAGAGGACGTGGCTGGCGTCCTCTCCATTTAGATTATAAGAGAGAGAGATTTACTGGAGCTTAGGACTAGGAGGAGTACTGTAGAAGTGTAGAGAGTGCAGAGAGTTTACTAGTGAGTGACCACCAGACAGTGCAGTTTATTTAATATATCCGTTCTCTGCCTGAAAAAAGCGATACACACAGTGACTCAGTCACATACCATATCTGTGTGCACTGCTCAGGCTCAGCCCAGTGTGCTGCATCATCTATATATATTATATATCTGTCTGACTGCTCAGCTCACACAGCTTATAATTGTGGGGGAGACTGGGGAGCACTGCAGTGCCAGTTATAGGTTATAGCAGGAGCCAGGAGTACATAATATTATATAGTGAGTGACCACCAGACAGTGCAGTTTATTTAATATATCCGTTCTCTGCCTGAAAAAAGCGATACACACAGTGACTCAGTCACATACCATATCTGTGTGCACTGCTCAGGCTCAGCCCAGTGTGCTGCATCATCTATATATATTATATATCTGTCTGACTGCTCAGCTCACACAGCTTATAATTGTGGGGGAGACTGGGGAGCACTGCAGTGCCAGTTATAGGTTATAGCAGGAGCCAGGAGTACATAATATTATATAGTGAGTGACCACCAGACAGTGCAGTTTATTTAATATATCCGTTCTCTGCCTGAAAAAAGCGATACACACAGTGACTCAGTCACATACCATATCTGTGTGCACTGCTCAGGCTCAGCCCAGTGTGCTGCATCATCTATATATATTATATATCTGTCTGACTGCTCAGCTCACACAGCTTATAATTGTGGGGGAGACTGGGGAGCACTGCAGTGCCAGTTATAGGTTATAGCAGGAGCCAGGAGTACATAATATTATATTAAAATTAAACAGTGCACACTTTTGCTGCAGGAGTGCCACTGCCAGTGTGACTGACCAGTGACCTGACCACACTGACCACCAGTATAGTTAGTAGTATACTTATATTGTGATTGCCTGAAAAAGTTAAACACTCGTCGTGTGACTTCACTTGTGTGTTGTTGTTTTTTTTATTCTATAAAAATAAAACTCATTCTGCTGACAGACAGTGTCCAGCAGGTCCGTCATTATATAATATATAATATATACCTGTCCGGCTGCAGTAGTGATATATATATATTTTTTATATCATTTATCATCCAGTCGCAGCAGACACAGTACGGTAGTTCACGGCTGTGGCTACCTCTGTGTCTGCACTCGGCAGGCAGTCCGTCCATAATTGTATACCACCTAACCGTGGTTTTTTTTTCTTCTTTATACATACATACTACTACGACATCTCTTTATCAACCAGTCTATATTAGCAGCAGACACAGTACAGTACGGTAGTTCACGGCTGTGGCTACCTCTGTGTCTGCACTCGGCAGGCAGTCCGTCCATAATTGTATACCACCTAACCGTGGTTTTTTTTTCTTTCTTCTTTATACATACATAGTTACATAGACATCTCTTTATCAACCAGTCTATATTAGCAGCAGACACAGTACAGTACGGTAGTTCACGGCTGTGGCTACCTCTGTGTCTGCACTCGGCAGGCAGTCCGTCCATAATTGTATACCACCTAACCGTGGTTTTTTTTTCTTTCTTCTTTATACATACATAGTTACATAGACATCTCTTTATCAACCAGTCTATATTAGCAGCAGACACAGTACAGTACGGTAGTTCACGGCTGTGGCTACCTCTGTGTCTGCACTCGGCAGGCAGTCCGTCCATAATTGTATACCACCTAACCGTGGTTTTTTTTTCTTTCTTCTTTATACATACATAGTTACATAGACATCTCTTTATCAACCAGTCTATATTAGCAGCAGACACAGTACAGTACGGTAGTTCACGGCTGTGGCTACCTCTGTGTCTGCACTCGGCAGGCAGTCCGTTCATAATTGTATACCACCTAACCGTGGTTTTTTTTTCTTTCTTCTTTATACATACATAGTTACATAGACATCTCTTTATCAACCAGTCTATATTAGCAGCAGACACAGTACAGTACGGTAGTTCACGGCTGTGGCTACCTCTGTGTCTGCACTCGGCAGGCAGTCCGTCCATAATTGTATACCACCTAACCGTGGTTTTTTTTTCTTTCTTCTTTATACATACATAGTTACATAGACATCTCTTTATCAACCAGTCTATATTAGCAGCAGACACAGTACAGTACGGTAGTTCACGGCTGTGGCTACCTCTGTGTCTGCACTCGGCAGGCAGTCCATAATTGTATACTAGTATCCATCTCCATTGTTTACCTGAGGTGCCTTTTAGTTGTGCCAATTAAAATATGGAGAACAAAAATGTTGAGGTTCCAAAATTAGGGAAAGATCAAGATCCACTTCCACCTCGTGCTGAAGCTGCTGCCACTAGTCATGGCCGAGACGATGAAATGCCAGCAACGTCGTCTGCCAAGGCCGATGCCCAATGTCATAGTACAGAGCATGTCAAATCCAAAACACCAAATATCAGAAAAAAAAGGACTCCAAAACCTAAAATAAAATTGTCGGAGGAGAAGCGTAAACTTGCCAATATGCCATTTACGACACGGAGTGGCAAGGAACGGCTGAGGCCCTGGCCTATGTTCATGGCTAGTGGTTCAGCTTCACATGAGGATGGAAGCACTCAGCCTCTCGCTAGAAAAATGAAAAGACTCAAGCTGGCAAAAGCAGCACAGCAAAGAACTGTGCATTCTTCGAAATCCCAAATCCACAAGGAGAGTCCAATTGTGTCGGTTGCGATGCCTGACCTTCCCAACACTGGACGTGAAGAGCATGCGCCTTCCACCATTTGCACGCCCCCTGCAAGTGCTGGAAGGAGCACCCGCAGTCCAGTTCCTGATAGTCAGATTGAAGATGTCAGTGTTGAAGTACACCAGGATGAGGAGGATATGGGTGTTGCTGGCGCTGGGGAGGAAATTGACCAGGAGGATTCTGATGGTGAGGTGGTTTGTTTAAGTCAGGCACCCGGGGAGACACCTGTTGTCCGTGGGAGGAATATGGCCGTTGACATGCCAGGTGAAAATACCAAAAAAATCAGCCCTTCGGTGTGGAGGTATTTCACCAGAAATGCGGACAACAGGTGTCAAGCCGTGTGTTCCCTTTGTCAAGCTGTAATAAGTAGGGGTAAGGACGTTAACCACCTCGGAACATCCTCCCTTATACGTCACCTGCAGCGCATTCATAATAAGTCAGTGACAAGTTCAAAAACTTTGGGTGACAGCGGAAGCAGTCCACTGACCAGTAAATCCCTTCCTCTTGTAACCAAGCTCACGCAAACCACCCCACCAACTCCCTCAGTGTCAATTTCCTCCTTCCCCAGGAATGCCAATAGTCCTGCAGGCCATGTCACTGGCAATTCTGACGAGTCCTCTCCTGCCTGGGATTCCTCCGATGCATCCTTGCGTGTAACGCCTACTGCTGCTGGCGCTGCTGTTGTTGCTGCTGGGAGTCGATGGTCATCCCAGAGGGGAAGTCGTAAGCCCACTTGTACTACTTACAGTAAGCAATTGACTGTTCAACAGTCCTTTGCGAGGAAGATGAAATATCACAGCAGTCATCCTGCTGCAAAGCGGATTACTGAGGCCTTGACAACTATGTTGGTGTTAGACGTGCGTCCGGTATCCGCCGTTAGTTCACAGGGAACTAGACAATTTATTGAGGCAGTGTGCCCCCGTTACCAAATACCATCTAGGTTCCACTTCTCTAGGCAGGCGTTACCGAGAATGTACACGGACGTCAGAAAAAGACTCACCAGTGTCCTAAAAAATGCAGTTGTACCCAATGTCCACTTAACCACGGACATGTGGACAAGTGGAGCAGGGCAGGGTCAGGACTATATGACTGTGACAGCCCACTGGGTAGATGTATGGACTCCCGCCGCAAGAACAGCAGCGGCGGCACCAGTAGCAGCATCTCGCAAACGCCAACTCTTTCCTAGGCAGGCTACGCTTTGTATCACCGCTTTCCAGAATACGCACACAGCTGAAAACCTCTTACGGCAACTGAGGAAGATCATCGCGGAATGGCTTACCCCAATTGGACTCTCCTGTGGATTTGTGGCATCGGACAACGCCAGCAATATTGTGTGTGCATTAAATATGGGCAAATTCCAGCACGTCCCATGTTTTGCACATACCTTGAATTTGGTGGTGCAGAATTTTTTAAAAAACGACAGGGGCGTGCAAGAGATGCTGTCGGTGGCCAGAAGAATTGCGGGACACTTTCGGCGTACAGGCACCACGTACAGAAGACTGGAGCACCACCAAAAACTATTGAACCTGCCCTGCCATCATCTGAAGCAAGAAGTGGTAACGAGGTGGAATTCAACCCTCTATATGCTTCAGAGGTTGGAGGAGCAGCAAAAGGCCATTCAAGCCTATACAATTGAGCACGATATAGTAGGTGGAATGCACCTGTCTCAAGCGCAGTGAATGATTTCAACGTTGTGCAAGGTTCTGATGCCCTTTGAACTTGCCACACGTGAAGTCAGTTCAGACACTGCCAGCCTGAGTCAGGTCATTCCCCTCATCAGGCTTTTGCAGAAGAAGCTGGAGACATTGAAGGAGGAGCTAACACGGAGCGATTCCGCTAGGCATGTGGGACTTGTGGATGGAGCCCTTAATTCGCTTAACAAGGATTCACGGGTGGTCAATCTGTTGAAATCAGAGCACTACATTTTGGCCACCGTGCTCGATCCTAGATTTAAAGCCTACCTTGGATCTCTCTTTCCGGCAGACACAAGTCTGCTGGGGTTGAAAGACCTGCTGGTGACAAAATTGTCAAGTCAAGCGGAACGCGACCTGTCAACATCTCCTCCTTCACATTCTCCCGCAACTGGGGGTGCGAGGAAAAGGCTCAGAATTCCGAGCCCACCCGCTGGCGGTGATGCAGGGCAGTCTGGAGCGACTGCTGATGCTGACATCTGGTCCGGACTGAAGGACCTGACAACGATTACGGACATGTCGTCTACTGTCACTGCATATGATTCTCTCAACATTGATAGAATGGTGGAGGATTATATGAGTGACCGCATCCAAGTAGGCACGTCACACAGTCCGTACTTATACTGGCAGGAAAAAGAGGCAATTTGGAGGCCCTTGCACAAACTGGCTTTATTCTACCTAAGTTGCCCTCCCACAAGTGTGTACTCCGAAAGAGTGTTTAGTGCCGCCGCTCACCTTGTCAGCAATCGGCGTACGAGGTTACATCCAGAGAATGTGGAGAAGATGATGTTCATTAAAATGAATTATAATCAATTCCTCCGCGGAGACATTGACCAGCAGCAATTGCCTCCACAAAGTACACAGGGAGCTGAGATGGTGGATTCCAGTGGGGACGAATTGATAATCTGTGAGGAGGGGGATGTACACGGTGATATATCGGAGGGTGATGATGAGGTGGACATCTTGCCTCTGTAGAGCCAGTTTGTGCAAGGAGAGATTAATTGCTTCTTTTTTGGGGGGGGGTCCAAACCAACCCGTCATATCAGTCACAGTCGTGTGGCAGACCCTGTCACTGAAATGATGGGTTGGTTAAAGTGTGCATGTCCTGTTTTGTTTATACAACATAAGGGTGGGTGGGAGGGCCCAAGGACAATTCCATCTTGCACCTCTTTTTTCTTTTCTTTTTCTTTGCATCATGTGCTGATTGGGGAGGGTTTTTTGGAAGGGACATCCTGCGTGACACTGCAGTGCCACTCCTAAATGGGCCCGGTGTTTGTGTCGGCCACTAGGGTCGCTAATCTTACTCACACAGTCAGCTACCTCATTGCGCCTCTTTTTTTCTTTGCGTCATGTGCTGTTTGGGGAGGGTTTTTTGGAAGGGACATCCTGCGTGACACTGCAGTGCCACTCCTAGATGGGCCCGGTGTTTGTGTCGGCCACTAGGGTCGCTAATCTTACTCACACAGCTACCTCATTGCGCCTCTTTTTTTCTTTGCGTCATGTGCTGTTTGGGGAGGGTTTTTTGGAAGGGACATCCTGCGTGACACTGCAGTGCCACTCCTAGATGGGCCCGGTGTTTGTGTCGGCCACTAGGGTCGCTAATCTTACTCACACAGCTACCTCATTGCGCCTCTTTTTTTCTTTGCGTCATGTGCTGTTTGGGGAGGGTTTTTTGGAAGGGCCATCCTGCGTGACACTGCAGTGCCACTCCTAGATGGGCCCGGTGTTTGTGTCGGCCACTAGGGTCGCTAATCTTACTCACACAGCTACCTCATTGCGCCTCTTTTTTTCTTTGCGTCATGTGCTGTTTGGGGAGGGTTTTTTGGAAGGGACATCCTGCGTGACACTGCAGTGCCACTCCTAGATGGGCCCGGTGTTTGTGTCGGCCACTAGGGTCGCTTATCTTACTCACACAGCGACCTCGGTGCAAATTTTAGGACTAAAAATAATATTGTGAGGTGTGAGGTATTCAGAATAGACTGAAAATGAGTGTAAATTATGGTTTTTGAGGTTAATAATACTTTGGGATCAAAATGACCCCCAAATTCTATGATTTAAGCTGTTTTTTAGTGTTTTTTGAAAAAAACACCCGAATCCAAAACACACCCGAATCCAACAAAAAAAATTCGGTGAGGTTTTGCCAAAACGCGTTCGAACCCAAAACACGGCCGCGGAACCGAACCCAAAACCAAAACACAAAACCCGAAAAATTTCAGGCGCTCATCTCTAGTGCAGAGTTTTGCTGACCAGTGACCACCAGTATTATACGTTCTCTGCCTGAAAAACGCTTCATATCTGTGCTGCATTGTAGTATATAGTAGGCGTACAGTGCATAATTTTGCTGACAACCAGTATATAATATATAGGAGTACGGTACAGAAGGCCACTGCTCTACCTACCTCTGTGTCGTCAAGTATACTATCCATCCATACCTGTGGTGCATTTCAGTTTTGCACAGTTTACTGACCACCAGTATATAATAAATAGCAGTACGGTACAGTAGGCCACTGCTCTACCTACCTCTGTGTCGTCAAGTATACTATCCATCCATACCTGTGGTGCATTTCAGTTTTGCACAGTTTGCTGACAACCAGTATATAATATACAGCATTACGGTACAGTAGGCCACTGCTCTACCTACCTCTGTGTCGTCAGGTATACTATCCATCCATACCTGTGGTGCATTTAAGTTTTGCACAGTTTGCCATTTACGACACGGAGTGGCAAGGAACGGCTGAGGCCCTGGCCGATGTTCATGGCTAGTGGTTCAGCTTCACATGAGGATGGAAGCACTCATCCTCTCGATAGAAAAATGAAAAGACTTGAGCTGGCAAAAGCACAGCAATGAACTGTGCGTTCTTCTAAATCACAAATCCCCAAGGAGAGTCCAATTGTGTCGGCTGCGATGCCTGACCTTCCCAACACTGGACAGGAAGAGGTGGCGCCTTCCACCATTTGCACGCCCCCTGCAAGTGCTGGAAGGAGCACCCGCAGTCCAGTTCCTGATAGTCAGATTGAAGATGTCACTGTTGAAGTACACCAGGATGAGGATATGGGTGTTGCTGGCGCTGAGGAGGAAATTGACAAGGAGGATTCTGATGGTGAGGTGGTTTGTTTAAGTCAGGCACCCGGGGAGACACCTGTTGTCCGTGGGACGAATATGGCCATTGACATGCCTGGTCAAATTACAAAAAAAATCACCTCTTCGGTGTGGAATTATTTTAACACAAATGCGGACAACAGGTGTCAAGCCGTGTGTTGCCTTTGTCAAGCTGTAATAAGTAGGGGTAACGACGTTAACCACCTCGGAACATCCTCCCTTATACGTCACCTGCAGCGCATTCATCATAAGTCAGTGACAAGTTCAAAAACTTTGGATGACAGCGGAAGCAGTCCACTGGCCACTAAATCCCTTCCTCTTGTAACCAAGCTCCTGCAAACCACACCACCAACTCCCTCAGTGTCAATTTCCTCCTTACACAGGAAAGCCAATAGTCCTGCAGGCCATGTCACTGGCAAGTCTGACGAGTCCTCTCCTGCCTGGGATTCCTCCGATGCATCCTTGAGTGTAACGCCTACTGCTGCTGGCGCTGCTGTTGTTGCTGCTGGGAGTCATCCCAGAGGGGAAGTCGGAAGACCACTTGTACTACTTCCAGTAAGCAATTGACTGTCCAACAGTCCTTTGCGAGGAAGATGAAATATCACAGCAGTCATCCTGCTGCAAAGCGGATAACTGAGGCCTTGGCAGCCTGGGTGGTGAGAAACGTGTTTCCATTATCCACCGTTAATTCACAGGCAACTACAGACTTGATTGAGATACTGTGTCCCCGGTACCAAATACCATCTAGGTTCCATTTCTCTAGGCAGGCGATACCGAAAATGTACACAGACCTCAGAAAAAGAGTCACCAGTGTCCTAAAAAATGCAGTTGTACCCAATGTCCACTTAACCACGGACATGTGGACAAGTGGAGCAGGGCAGACTCAGGACTATATGACTGTGACAGCCCACTGGGTAGATGTATTGCCTCCCGCAGCAAGAACAGCAGCGGCGGCACCAGTAGCAGTATCTCGCAAATGCCAACTCGTTCCTAGGCAGGCTACGCTTTGCATCACCGCTTTCCAGAAGAGGCACACAGCTGACAACCTCTTACGGAAACTGAGGAACATCATCGCAGAATGGCTTACCCCAAATGGACTCTCCAGGGGATTTGTGACATCGGACAACACCAGCAATATTGTGCGTGCATTACATCTGGGCAAATTCCAGCACGTCCCATGTTTTGCACATACATTGAATTTGGTGGTGCAGAATTATTTAAAAAACGACAGGGGCGTGCAAGAAGATGCTGTCGGTGGCCCGAAGAATTGTTGGCCACTTTCGGCATTCAGCCACCGCGTGCCGAAGACTGGAGCACCAGCAAACAGTCCTGAACCTGCCCTGCCATCATCTGAAGCAAGAGGTGGTAACGAGGTGGAATTCAACCCTCTATATGCTTCAGAGGATGGAGGAGCAGCAAAGGGCCTTTCAAGCCTATACATCTGCCTACGATATAGGCAAAGGAGGGGGAATGCACCTGACTCAAGCGCAGTGGAGAATGATTTCAACGTTGTGCAAGGTTCTGCAACCCTTTGAACTTGCCACACGTGAAGTCAGTTCAGACACTGCCAGCCTGAGTCAGGTCATTCCCCTCATCAGGCTTTTGCAGAAGAAGCTGGAGACATTGAAGGAGGAGCTAAAACAGAGCGATTCCGCTAGGCATGTGGGACTTGTGGATGGAGCCCTTAATTCGCTTAACCAGGATTCACGGGTGGTCAATCTCAGAGCCGGCCCTAACCAATATGATGCCCTAGGCAAGATTTTGGCTGGTGCCCCCTAGCACCATCGCTGATTCCGCCTCTGACCTTGCACCTCTTTCCCAGCACCATCACCCCTCACCCATAGCAGTCCTTGTACCCCCTATATTTTAAATAGGAACAGTTCGCACATTTAACGCACAGCCCAAAAAGGGGCATCTTCTTGCTGGGAAGGGACATGGCCACACAATAGTAACCCCAATTCCAATTACGCCACACACTACTGCAACTTCATTCACATTTTATCATGCGATAGTATCCATAATTCATATTACATCACACAGTAGTATCACTTTACCTTATAAACGTTACTCCTCACAGTAGAGCCCCTTATTCAAATTACATCACACTGAATTGCTCCTTATTCACATTACACCACACCCTATTGCTCTTTATTCACATTAGACAACACAGTAGTGCCCTTTCTATACGCAACGCCACATAGTATAGCACCTTATACACATAATGCCACACATTAGTAATGCATTTATACACAATTCCACACAGTAATGCCCCTTACACATATGAGACACAATAATGTCCTTGTAAACATAATGCGCCTTACACATTATGACAACCTTTATTAATGCCCTTTTACACATAATGTCCCTTACACATATGCTGCACATTATTAATGCCCTTATACACATAATGACACACATAGTGCCCCTACACATTTGCTGCACATTATTAGTGCCCCTATACACATAATGACACACATAATGTCCCTTACACATATGCCGCACATTATTAGTGCCCTTATACACATAATGACACACATAGTGCCCCTACACATTTGCTGCACATTATTAGTGCCCCTATTCACATAATGACACACATACAGTAGTACCCGGTTACACATATACCGCACATTATTAATGCCCTTATACACATAATGACACACATAGTGCCCCTTTACACATATGTTGCACATTATTAATGCATTTTTACATGACACACATAATGTTCCTTACACATATTCCGAACACTACTGCACAACCAACCCACTCACATGCACACAGCACTCACACTGCCACTAACACTGTGACCTCTGCCTCTGCTTGGATACAGTGTCCTCATAAATCTTGCCTCAGTACTAACATCGGGCACCTTTTTTTTAATGAAAATGCATCTTCTTTGCATTTCTATGTGACTAGGATACACAAGCAGCTTCTGCTCATTAAACTGATATGCAGCATGCCTATATACTGTGTGAGACTGTGGCTGTATCTGCATATGAAATGCTACACACAGAATATAGGCATGCTGCATATCATTTTAATCAGCAGAAGCTGCTGATGCCCCTAGGCATATCAAATGCCCTAGGCAATTGCCTAGTTTGCCTATGCCTGTGGCCGGCTCTGCCTCTGCTTGGATACAGATGTGTCCTCACAAATCTTGCATCAATGCTAACGTCGGGCACTTTTTTTTTTTACTGAAAATGCATCTTATTTACATTGCTATGTGGCTAGGATGCACAAGCAGCTTCTGCTGATTAAACTGATATGCAGCATGCCAATATACTGTGTGAGACTGTGGCTGTATATTCATATGAAATGCTACACACAGAATATAGGCATGTCGCATATCATTTTAATCAGCAGAAGCTGCTGATGCCCCTAGGCTTATCAAATGCCCTAGGCAATTGCCTAGTTTGCCTATACTTATGGCCGGCTCTGGTCAATCTGTTGAAATCAGAGCACTACATTTTGGCCACCGTGCTCGATCCTAGATTTAAAACCTACGTTGTATCTCTCTTTCCGGCAGACACAAGTCTGCAGAGGTACAAAGACCTGCTGGTGAGAAAATTGTCAAGTCAAGCGGAACGTGACCCGTCAACAGCTGCTCCTTCACATTCTCCCGCAACTGGGGGTGCGAGGAAAAGGCTAAGGATTCCGAGCCCACCCGCTGGCGGTGATGCAGGGCAGTCTGGAGCGAGTGCTGACATCTGGTCTGGACTGAAGGACCTGCCAACAATTACTGACATGTCGTCTACTGTCACTGCATATGATTCCCTCACCATTGAAAGAATGGTGGAGGATTATATGAGTGACCGCATCCAAGTAGGCACGTCAGACAGTCCGTACGTATACTGGCAGGAAAAAGAGGCAATTTGGAGGCCCTTGCAGAAACTGGCTTTATTTTACCTAAGTTGCCCACCCTCCAGTGTGTACTCCGAAAGAGTGTTTAGTGCAGCCGCTCACCTTGTCAGCAATCGGCGTATGAGGTTACTTCCAGAAAATGTGGAGAAGATGATGTTCATCAAAATGAATTATAATCAATTCCTCCGCGGAGACATTCACCAGCAATTGCCTCCAGAAAGTACACAGGGACCTGAGATGGTGGATTCCGAATTAATAATCTGTGAGGAGGGGGATGTACACAGTGAAAGGCGTGAGGAATCGGATGATGAGGAGGAGGTGGACATCTTGCCTCTGTAGAGCCAGTTTCTGCAAGGAGAGATTGATTGCTTCTTTTTTGGTGGGGGCCCAAACCAACCAGTCATTTCAGTCACAGTTGTGTGGCAGACCCTGTCGCTGAAATTATGGGTTTGTTAAAGTGTGCATGTCCTGTTTATACAACATAAGGGTGGGTGGGAGGGCCCAAGGACAATTCCATCTTGCACCTCTTTTTTCTTTCATTTTTCTTTGCATCATGTGCTGTTTGGGGACTATTTTTTTGAAATGCCATCCTGCCTGACACTGCAGTGCCACTCCTAGATGGGCCAGGTGTTTGTGTCGGCCACTTGTGTCGCTTAGCTTAGCCATCCAGCGACCACAGAGCACCTCTTTTTTTCTTTGCATCATGTGCTGTTTGGGGACTATTTTTTAAATCGACCATCCTGTTTGACACTGCAGTGCCACTCCTAGATGGGCCAGGTGTTTGTGTCGGCCACTTGGGTCGCTTAGCTTAGTCATCCAACGACCTTGGTGCAAATTTTAGGGCTAAAAATAATATTGTGAGGTGTGAGGTGTTTAGAATAGACTGGAAATGAATGGAAATTATGGTTATTGAGGTTAATAATACTATGGGATCAAAATGACCCCCAAATTCTATGATTTAAGCTGTTTTTGAGGGTTTTTTGTAAAAAACACCGAATCCAAAACACACCCGAATCCTACAAAAAATTTTCAGGGAGATTTTGCCAAAACGCGTCCGTATCCAAAACACGGCCGCGAAACCGAATCCAAAACCAAAACACAAAACCCGAAAAATGTCCGGTGCACATCACTAATTTTTCTCTCACAGAAATGAGAAAACAGAGAAAGGTACTGAAATCTTACATGAACATTTTAATTTTAAATCTCTTCCAGATGGCAGAGTTGACAAAAATAAGAATTTACTTACCGATAATTCTATTTCTCGGAGTCCGTAGTGGATGCTGGGGTTCCTGAAAGGACCATGGGGAATAGCGGCTCCGCAGGAGACAGGGCACAAAAAGTAAAGCTTTAGGATCAGGTGGTGTGCACTGGCTCCTCCCCCTATGACCCTCCTCCAAGCCTCAGTTAGGATACTGTGCCCGGACGAGCGTACACAATAAGGAAGGATTTTGAATCCCGGGTAAGACTCATACCAGCCACACCAATCACACTGTACAACCTGTGATCTGAACTCAGTTAACAGTATGATAACAGCGGAGCCTCTGAAAAGATGGCTCACAACAATAATAACCCGATTTTTGTAACTATGTACAAGTATTGCAGATAATCCGCACTTGGGATGGGCGCCCAGCATCCACTACGGACTCCGAGAAATAGAATTATCGGTAAGTAAATTCTTATTTTCTCTATCGTCCTAGTGGATGCTGGGGTTCCTGAAAGGACCATGGGGATTATACCAAAGCTCCCAAACGGGCGGGAGAGTGCGGATGACTCTGCAGCACCGAATGAGAGAACTCCAGGTCCTCCTTAGCCAGGGTATCAAATTTGTAGGATTTTACAAACGTGTTTGCCCCTGACTAAGTAGCCGCTCGGCAAAGTTGTAAAGCCGAGACCCCTCGGGCAGCCGCCCAAGATGAGCCCACCTTCCTTGTGGAATGGGCATTTACATATTTTGGCTGTGGCAGGCCTGCCACAGAATGTGCAAGCTGAATTGTATTACACATCCAACTAGCAATAGTCTGCTTAGAAGCAAGAGCACCCAGTTTGTTGGGTGCATACAGGATAACAGCAAGTCAGTTTTCCTGACTCCAGCCGTCCTGGAACCTATATTTTCAGGGCCCTGACAACATCTAGCAACTTGGAGTCCTCCAAGTCCCTAGTAGGCGCAAGGCACCACAATAAGCTGGTTCAGGTGAAACACTGACACCACCTTAGGGAGAGAACTGGGGACGAGTCCGCAGCTCTGCCCTGTCCGAATGGACAAACAGATATGGGCTTTTTTGAGAAAAAAACCCCCCCACCAATTTGACACTCGCCTGGCCCAGGCCAGGGCCAAGAGCATGGTCACTTTTCATGTGAGATGCTTCAAATCCACAGATTTGACTGGTTTTAAACCAATGTGATTTGAGGAATCCCAGAACTACGTTGAGATCCCACAGTGCCACTGGAGGCACAAAAGGGGGTTGTATATGCAATACTCCCTTGACAAACTTCTGGACTTTAGGAACTGAAGCCAATTCTTTCTGGAAGAAAATCGACAGGGCCGAAATTTGAACCTTAATGGACCCCAATTTGAGGCCCATAGACACTCCTGTTTGCAGGAAATGCAGGAATCGACCGAGTTGAAATTTCTTCGTGGGGCCTTCCTGGCCTCACACCATGCAACATATTTTCGCCCCATGTGGTGATAATGTTGTGCGGTCACCTCCTTCCTGGCTTTGACCAGGGTAGGAATTACCTCTTCCGGAATGCCTTTTTCCCTTAGGATCCGGCGTTCCACCGCCATGCCGTCAAACGCAGCTGCGGTAAGTCTTGGAACAGACATGGTACCTGCTGAAGCAAGTCCCTTCTTAGCGGCAGAGGCCATAAGTCCTCTGTGAGCATCTCTTGAAGTTCCGGGTACCAAGTCCTTCTTGGCCAATCCGGAGCCATGAGTATAGTTCTTACTCCTCTACGTCTTATAATTCTCAGTACCTTAGGTATGAGAAGCAGAGGAGGGAACACATACACCGACTGGTACACCCACGGTGTTACCAGAACGTCCACAGCTATTGCCTGAGGGTCTCTTGACCTGGCGCAATACCTGTCCCGTTTTTTGTTCAGACGGGACGCCATCCTGTCCACCTTTGGTATTTCCCAACGGTTCACAATCATGTGGAAAAACTTCCCGATGAAGTTTCCACTCTCCCGGGTGGAGGTCGTGCCTGCTGAGGAAGTCTGCTTCCCAGTTTCCATTCCCGGAATGAAACACTGCTGACAGTGCTATCACATGATTTTCCGCCCAGCGAAAAGTCCTTGCAGTTTTTGCCATTGCCCTCCTGCTTCTTGTGCCGCCCTGTCTGTTTACGTGGGCGACTGCCGTGATGTTTTTCCCACTGGATCAATACCGGCTGACCTTGAAGCAGAGGTCTTGCTAAGCTTAGAGCATTATAAAATTACCCTTAGCTCCAGTATATTTATGTGGAGAAAAGTCTCCAGACTTGATCACTCTCCCTGGAAATTTTTTCCTTGTGTGACTGCTCCCCAGCCTCTCGGGCTGGCCTCCGTGGTCACCAGCATCCAATCCTGAATGCCGAATCTGCGGCCCTCTAGAAGATGAGCACTCTGTAACCACCACAGGAGAGACACCCTTGTCCTTGGATATAGGGTTATCCGCTGATGCATCTGAAGATGCGATCCGGACCATTTGTCCAGCAGATCCCACTGAAAAGTTCTTGCGTGAAATCTGCCGAATGGAATTGCTTCGTAGGAAGCCTCTTTTCCTGGTTTTAGGAGGTTCCTGACTAGCTCGGATAACTCCCTGGCTTTCTCTTCCGGGAGAAACACCTTTTTCTGGACTGTGTCCAGAATCATCCCTAGGCACAGCAGACGTGTCGTCGGGAACAGCTGCGATTTTGGAATATTTAGAATCCACCCGTGCTGTTGTAGCAGTATCCGAGATAGTGCTACTCCGACCTCCAACTGTTCCCTGGACTTTGCCCTTATCAGGAGATCGTCCAAGTAAGGGATAATTAAGACGCCTTTTCTTTGAAGAAGAATCATCATTTCGGCCATTACCTTGGTAAAGACCCGGGGTGCCGTGGACAATCCAAACGGCAGCGTCTGAAACTGATAGTGACAGTTCTGTACCACGAACCTGAAGTACCCTTAGTGAGAAGGGCAAATTTGGGACATGGAGGTAAGCATCCCTGATGTCCCGGGACACTATATAGTCCCCTTCTTCCTGGTTCGTTATCACTGCTCTGAGTGACTCCATCTTGATTTGAACCTTTGTAAGTGTTCAAATTTTTTTAGATTTAGAATAGGTCTCACCTAGCCTTCTGGCTTCAGTTCCACAATATAGTGTGGAATAATACCCCTTTCCTTGTTGTAGGAGGGGTAATTTGATTATCACCTGCTGGGAATACAGCTTGTGAATTGTTTCCCATACTGCCTCCTTGTCGGAGGGAGACCTTGGTAAAGCAGACTTCAGGAGCCTGCGAGGGGGAAACGTCTCGACATTCCAATCTGTACCCCTGGGATACTACTTGTAGGATCCAGGGGTCCTGTACGGTCCCAGCGTCATGCTGAGAGCTTGGCAGAAGCGGTGGAAGGCTTCTGTTCCTGGGAATGGGCTGCCTGCTGCAGTCTTCTTCCCTTTCCTCTATCCCTGGGCAGATATGACTCTTATAGGGACGAAAGGACTGAGGCTGAAAAGACGGTGTCTTTTTCTGCAGAGATGTGACTTAGGGTAAAAACGGTGGATTTTCCAGCAGTTGCCGTGGCCACCAGGTCCGATGGACCGACCCCAAATAACTCCTCTTCCTTTATACGGCAATACACCTTTGTGCCGTTTGGAATCTGCATCACCTGACCACTGTCGTGTCCATAAACATCTTGTGGCAGATATGGACATCGCACTTACTCTTGATGCCAGAGTGCAAATATCCCTCTGTGCATCTCGTATATATAGAAATGCATCCTTTAAATGCTCTATAGTCAATAAAATACTGTCCCTGTCAAGGGTATCAATATTTTTAGTCAGGGAATCCGACCAAGCCACCCCAGCTCTGCACATCCAGGCTGAGGCGATCGCTGGTCGCAGTATAACACCAGTATGTGTGTATATACTTTTTATGATATTTTCCAGCCTCCTGTCAGCTGGCTCCTTGAGGATGGCCCTATCTATAGACGGTACCGCCACTTGTTTTGATAAGCGTGTGAGCGCCTTATCCACCCTAAGGGGTGTTTCCCAACGCGCCCTAACTTCTGGCGGGAAAGGGTATACCGCCAATAATTTTCTATCGGGGGGAACCCACGCATCATCACACACTTCCTTTAATTTATCTGATTCAGGAAAAACTACAGGTAGTTTTTTCACATCCCACATAATACCCTCTTTTGTGGTACTTGTAGTATCAGAAATATGTAACACCTCCTTCATTGCCCTTAACATGTAACGTGTGGCCCTAAAGGGAAATACGTTTGTTTCTTCACCGTCGACACTGAAATCAGTGTCCGTGTCTGTGTCTGTCGACCGACTGAGGTAAAAGGACGTTTTAACGCCCCTGACGGTGTTTGAGACGCCTGGACAGGTACTAATTTGTTTGCCAGCCGTCTCATGTCGCCAACCGACCTTGCAGCGTGTTGACATTATCACGTAATTCCATAAATAAGCCATCCATTCCGGTGTCGACTCCCTAGAGAGTGACATCACCATTACAGGCAATTTGCTCCGCCTCCTCACCAACATCGTCCTCATACATGTCGACACACACGTACCGACATATAGCACACACACACAGGGAATGCTCTGATAGAGGACAGGACCCCACTAGCCCCTTGGGGAGACAGAGGGAGAGTTTGTCAGCACACACCAAAGCGCTATATTTTACAGGGATAGCCTTATAATAAGTGCTCCCTTATAGCTGCTTTTATAAAATCACAATTTCGCCAAATTTTGCCCCCCCTCTCTTGATTTAACCCTGTTTCTGTAGTGCAGTGCAGGGGAGAGCCTGGGAGCCTTCCTGACCAGCGGAACTGTGTGAGGAAATGGCGCTGTGTGCTGAGGAGATAGGCCCCGCCCCCTTTTCGGCGGGCTCGTCTCCCGCTTAAAAATGGATTCTGGCAGGGGTTAAATATCTCCATATAGCCCCGGAGGCTATATGTGAGGTATTTTTTGCCAAAAAAAAGGATTTTCATTGCTGCCCAGGGCGCCCCCCCCCCAGCGCCCTGCACCCTCAGTGACTGCCGTGTGAAGTGTGCTGAGAGCAATGGCGCACAGCTGCAGTGCTGTGCGCTACCTTAAGAAGACTGAGGAGTCTTCTGCCGCCGATTCTGGACCTTCTTCTCTTTTCAGCATCTGCAAGGGGGCCGGCGGCGAGGCTCCGGTGACCATCCAGGCTGTACCTGTGATCGTCTCTCTGGAGCTAATGTCCAGTAGCCAAAGAAGCCAATCCATCCTGCACGCAGGTGAGTTCACTTCTTCTCCCCTAAGTCCCTCGATGCAGTGATCCTGTTGCCAGCAGGACTCACTGTAAAATAAAAAACCTAAGCTAAACTTTTCTAAGCAGCTCTTTAGGAGAGCCACCTAGATTGCACCCTTCTCGGCCGGGCACAAAAACCTAACTGAGGCTTGGAGGAGGGTCATAGGGGGAGGAGCCAGTGCACACCACCTGATCCTAAAGCTTTACTTTTTGTGCCCTGTCTCCTGCGGAGCCGCTATTCCCCATGGTCCTTTCAGGAACCCCAGCATCCACTAGGACGATAGAGAAATCAAAGTTATTTATAACCACTGCAAAGTTGCATTTTCTTATCACCGGAGTACTTCGAGTCTGAAGTATCACTTAAATGCAATACATACTGTTGTATGGAAATCACCCACCCAAACAAACAGTGGAGGGATGCTTCAGCAGACTACGTTGGCTACAGCATATGGGAGAAGTAAAGATAAACAAAAGCAAGAATAGCTAACAATTGCCGTAGCGAAATGTATAGCTACAAACTGCAGGCCGATTACTATTGTAGAAGATGTCGGTCTGAGGAATGTTCTTAGGATCGCAACGAATGACAGCACGTATGGGATTTCCTCAAGACGCACCATTACAAGAAGAATACACAAGTTGTATGAAAAGGAGAGGACTACAAAAGTGACAGCGTTACAATGTGCACCACATGTTGCTCTCACTGGAGACTACTGGACATCACTGGGTAACCATAATTACCTTGGAGTTACAGTACAATATATTGATGAACAGTGGGAGCTGCATTCAAATGCTTTGACTGTAATGAAAACAGAAGATAGACATTTTGCTGAAACATGCGCAGAACATTTTATTCCTGTTGCAACAGTGGAACATTTCAGATAAAGGGCCCAATTCAGACCTGATCTCTGTTGTGCGAAATTGCACAGCAGCCGATTATCGAATGACTGGTATGCGTGTGCACCGCAATGCACAGGCGCGACACCAATCAGCGACAGAATGGTGCAAAGAGGGAGGGTGTGTGACATCAGCTCCGTCCCCGAACAGCCTGATTCTTTTGCACTGTAGGAGTAAGTCTTGGGCTATGCACAGATTGCACAGACTGCATAGACTGCATAGACTGGAAAAAGCATTAGATGGTCGGTGAGTTGCGAATGTATTTGCATCTGTCTGCTGTCGCACATTTGATTGGGGCGGGATTTCACTCTCTATGTAAAGCGACTATCTGATCACAGCCCTCTGCAAACTTGCAGAGAAGCGATCAGATCTGAATTAGCTCCAAAGCAGGGCCGGCTCCAGGCCTACTAGCACCCTGAGCGAAAACATGTAAAAGCGCGCCCCCCCCCCATGCGCGCGCCGAAGGCGCGCTCGCGCTCCAGGGAAAGTCGGCGTGGCCTCTTGGAAAGTGGGCGTGGCCTCAGGACTTCATATTATTAGACTATAAATAAATATGTTTTCACACCCCCTCTACGCACACAATTAGCAGCCTTACACATAACAGCCACAGTAGTGTTCCTTACACACAATGTCTCCAGTATAGTGCCAGATACACAATGTGCAGTGCCAGATAGACATGATATGCCCCCCAGCAGTGCCAGCTACACATGACATGCCCCGCAGCAGTGCCAGCTACACGATAGTGTTCACTTTTTAGGGCAGGGAGGGCACATTTTTAAGTTAGGAGGGCAAAATGATGTACATACTGTAATGCTTGGTGCTCATTTACCTACATGGGAAAGCATGGACAGTGCGCGCAGAAGGCGCGCAGCAAAAATTTAGGGGCGTTGCTTCGTGGGGAAGGTGCGTGGCCACATAATAGTGGCAATTCGCATTACACCACACAGTAGTGCAGTTAATACACACTGCACCAGGTAGAACCTCCTAGACACTTTGCGCCAGGCAGAGCACGTTAGACACTTTGCGCCAGGCAGAGCACGTTAGACACTTTGCGCCAGGCAGAGCACGTTAGATACATTGCCTAGCCACAGACACCTAGCGGGAACACTACATGATATGCTCCCCAGCCGTGCCAGCTACACATGACATGCCCCCCAGCAGTGCCAGCAACACATGACATGCCCCCCAGCAATGCCAGATACATAAATGGCCACACAGTGCCAGTAATGTCCCTACATAAATGCCCCTACAGTGCCAGATACAGAAATGCCCCCACAGTGCCAAATACAGAAAAGCCCCCACAGTGCCAGATATGACCCCACAGTGCCAGATATGACCCCCCAGTGCCAGATATGACCCCACAGTCAGGGCCGGCGCTTCCATTAGGCAGCTTTAGGCAGCTGCCTATGGGCGGGGGACCTGAAGGGGCGGCGATTCATACTGACTCATTACAGTTGGTCACGGGCCCTAAAGAAAAAGGAGGAGGCGGTCCGCTGCAGAGGAGTATGGGGAGCACGATCACTCCACTTCCCTCCCATGCTCCTCCATACTGGATCTGTCCCTAAAGCATAGTACAGTGGTGAGCTGTGTCAGGCGACAGGCCACTGGATCTCATACAAGCCCTGCGCCGCACTGGCCCGTCCTCCCCTGAAGGCGATGCGCAATGTCCTCTCTGGCCGCCCCCTTCCTCAGTTCTGTCCTCCTGCTAATCAGTTTGCACAACCGATTACGTTTCTCCGGGAAGGCGGGGGGGGGGGGGGGGGGGGCTGGGGCGCGCACATTCACAGGCACCTCTTAATATGTCTGGTCCGGTCCCCCTCGTACATGCCTGCTGCTGGCGATCATGCTTCCCACCCACCCCCCGCGCACGCTGCTCCGCGCCGAGCCGCACCTGATCACGTCACAGTGGTCAGTGCCAGAGCACGGAGGCCCTCTACTCCTCAATGGCCTCTACACCCTCCCTCTTGCAGCAGCCTCCCGGACACAGTTCCTCAACTCCTCCGATTGCTCAGTGCTGTGGCCGCATCACAATGGGGCTGTATGGTCACTGGAACTGACCTCAGATCCCCCTGCTGCCGTCCAACTCTTCAGGCTGTGTCTGGATCCACAGGACTGCCATGTTGACACCCGACTGCAGGAGGTGAGTGACTGGAGAGTCCTGTACCCTCCTGCCCCCCCCCCCCCCCACGTGTGGCCCCTGTACCCCTGCCTCAGTGTGTGTGTGTGTGTGTGTGTGGGGCCCCCTCTACTCCCCCTGACCATGGTGTGTGGCCCCCTGTGCCTCCCTGCCCTTGTGTGTGTGACACCTTGTGCCCCCCTGCCCTTCCCCCTCGTGTTTGACACCCTGTGCCTGCTGCTGTGTGTGTGTGTGTGTGTGTGTGTGTGTGTGTGTGTGTGTGTGTGTGTGTGTCACCCAGTGCCCCCCATCCCCTGTTTTTTCCTGCCCCCTCATGTGTGCCCCCTGCCCCTGTGTGTGTGACACCCTGTGCCCCACTGCCTCCATGTATGGTGCACTGTACACCCCCTGCCACCCATGTGTGATTCACTTTGCACGCCCTGTGCCCCCTATCCCCTCCCCCCTGTGGGACACACTGTGCACCCTCTGCCTCTGTGTGTGACGCCCTGTACCAACCCCAGGGGTGAGTGTGTTTCTGATCTGTGGGAGGGGTTAAATTGGCATTTTTGTTGTATTTTTTCCCCCGCCCTTCATCTCCCCACTCGTGTTCCACGTCCCTGGCTCCCAGTCAGCATCTGCCGGTTCCTCTGTGCCCTGGTCACAGCCCATCACCCCACACCCTTTGCCTCCCCAGTCAGGGCCTGTCAGCTCAAAGCCTCTGCCTCGCATCGCGACACCCATGATCACCCCGGTCACAGCCCTTCGCCCTGGGGCCTCTGACTCATGGTTGCAGCCTGTACCCACACACCTTCTGCCACTGCTCACGGGCTGTTGCCTCGCACAATGTGACACCCACACACAACAACTGCCCACTGATTGCGGTCCATAGGGGTCATTCCGAGTTGATCGCGCCCTGCCGATTTTCGCTGCGCTGCGATCAGGTTACTACTGCGCATGCATATGCACCGCAATGCGCATGCGCGTCGTACGGGTACAATGCGGATCGTTGCTGAGATATGGCTTTAACGAAGAATCCATACGCACAGCCGATCACAAAAAGATTGACACGAAGAAGGCGTTTATGGGTGTCAACTGACCGTTTTCTAGGAGTGATAGGGAAAACGCAGGCGCGTCAGGGCGTTTGGAGGGCGGGTGTGTGACGTCAATTCCGGCACCAAAAAGACTGAAGTGATCGCAAGGGCTGAGTAAGTCCAGACCTACTCAGAAACTGCACAAAATGTTTTTGCAGAGATCGGCTGCACAGGCGTTCGCACACTTGCAAAGCGAAAATACACTCCCCTGTGGGAATGTGTCCTGTTTTACAGGACACATTCCAGCTGCAGCAGCCAGGGCGCCTGTGTCCCCTGCGGGACAATGTCTCTGACAGCGCGGGGACAGCTTGTCTGTCCCCAGCGCCTGTCAGTGTGTGGCGGCGGCGGGTGTCCGGTGCAGGGATTGCCCTTTTCCCTGCACCGGATCAGAGACTGCAGGGGCATTTAAATGTTGGCACCCTCCGGGAGCCAATCGCGGCAGCCAATCGGAGAGGGGCGCGGCAAGCCAATCGGCGCTCGCCGTGTCATAGGCCCCGCCCCCGGCGTCTGACGTCAGACGCCGGGCGGGAGCCTGAAGACAGGACGGCGCTCAGGAGCGCGAAGAGAAGAGACGCGATGAAGAGGTCGGGCGCGCGGAAGAGCGCTGGGGAGCTCCGGTGGCCGCTGAAGAGGCCAGAAGACGTCGGCCTGCTTGAAGAAGATGTCCGGCAGCGGCTGGACGCGGAGAAGAGGCGGAGGCGCCGCTGGCCAGGACGGGTCAGCGGCAGAAGAGGGCACCGAAGATCCCTGGAGCAGGTGAGGCCTCAGTGAGGCAACTTTCACCCCCTCCCTTTTCCTCCCTCGACCACCAGGGACGGGCATTAGGCCCGGGGGCACAATTCAGGCACTAGGCCTGTTGCGCAGATAGGAGATTGGGGGCCATTCTTTGATTAGGTGGTTTGGGCATTAGGCCCAAGCCACCCTCTCCCGGTGACACCAGTTAGGCGGGCACTAGGCCCGGGGGCATATCAGGCAATAGGCCTGTGGGGCATTAGAGGGCGCTAGGCCCTAGTGTATTTTGGCCAATTAGGGAATATTAAGGTGACCCTGGGCACAAGGCCCAGGTCACCCAACGGGCAACAAGTTAGGCGGGCGCTAGGCCCGTGGGTGAAGTCAGGCCTCCGGCCTGTGTGCAGCTAGGGGGCTCTAGGCCCAGTGAATAAGACCCCCGAGGTGAATAAAGGTGGCACTGGGCACTAGGCCCAGGCCACCCTGAGGTGTTAGGTAGGCAGGCCCGCTCGACCTGAGCCCCTAAGAAGAGAGTACGGTAGGTGGGTGAGCTGTGCGGCCCCCACTACTCTGTGTTCTGAGTCGGGTAACTAAAGGGACCGTACCGTCGCTTGCATTGTGTATCGTGATGTATGTTGTTACCGTGCGGGGCAAAGTGTGAGCTCGTTAAGTGTGTTTAGTTTGTTGCACCACACCCACAGAGCTAGTTCGAGGGCTCTGCCGTTGTAGTTAGTATAGGGTGTGACACTAGGTTATAGTTAGGCCCTGCACGGCTGTTTGCTGGTTTGTTTACCTCCTTACAGGGACCTGTAAGAGAAGAAGACGTTCGCACTGCGAAACTGACGGTGAGTAACATCTGTGTGCGTTTGTCCCTTGTCTGTCCCCGAGCACCGGAATAGGGATTGCTCACGGACGTTAGAATCCATTTCATCACACTACGTGCGAGAGCGCGAGTGTGTGAAATCTGGGTGGCTGAGGCTTTGTGCCGGTGATGACCTTTCACCCAACCGGTGAATGTCGCGGTCACCCCTGGGGTATCCCCTGTTCCAGTGGAAGATGGGTCGATACCCCCTTTAAGGTAAATTATTCTCTCCTCAGCTCGGTCGTCGGTCAGCTCCGAGAGGGAATCGCCGTGTCCGGATCCGATTGAAGATTGCCAGGTCCGTTGAAGGTTCCGGTACCTGAAGGTGAGAGAGAGCGGCGCCTGGTGAGTACTAAATTTACACCTGCACGGCAGCAGGCGCCACCACACCGCAGCCGCACCTCTCACACCCCTGTGGGCTGGGACTATGCGTTTGCGCGGCTGCTAAAAACAGCTAGCGAGCGATCAACTCGGAATGAGGGCCCATGACCTTAGTACCACGGCATCTGTCCACCAACCTGTTGCCACATTGTCTCTAATGTTTTTAGATGTATTTTCTATGTGGATCTGTTTTTTTGTTTGTGTATTTTCAGTTGATCTGGATTTTTTGGTGTATTTTTGTGGATCTGGCTTTTTTGTGTGTTTTTGGTGGATCTGACTTTGTTATGGTCTATTGTGTGGATCTGGCATCGTGGATCTGGCTATTTTCAACATGTCTTTATGTGGATCAGACATTTTTTATGGATTTTTATGTGGAACTGAATTTTCTTAGGGATGGCCATTCTTGAGCACAGGTGACTTAGTTAGTAGCCATGCTTGAGCACAGGTGACTTAGTGGTTCACTTTGATTTAGCCATCTGGACTCAAGCATGGATATCCTGGCTGGGGGCCTGGACTGTAATGGCAGAGTTTGGGGGGCTCTGATGGGATCCGTGGTGGCGGTGTCGTCAGTTCATCATTCATCTCTTCCAGTGACTGCCTGCCCGTAGTCACAGTGGTGCGCTGAATGCTCGCTGGCTTACTTGTATCTCAGCTGTAGATTTTAAGTTTGTGAGCATAGCTTCCCTACCCCTCTATTACCCAGTTTTGTTTTATTAGTGTTGTTTCCAATTGTAAAGCGCAACGGATTTTGCTGCGCTATGTAAGAAACTGTTACTAGATAAAATAATATTGTGTACTGAGACTTGTGGTGCTATTTGTTACCTGTGCTCTATTTTTAGTTACTGTGATGTTAAGTTATGTGTATCCTGTATTGTTCTGGGGTGTGCCGTATGTATGGTGCTGCAAAACACTTAGAAAGAATATGTAATAATAATAATAATAATAATGTTATGGGGGGCGGGGGGGGGGGAGCAGCGGGCTTAAGTTTTGCCTAGGGTGTCGAGAAACCTTGCACCGGCCCTGCCCACAGTGCTACATAAATGCCCCCACAGTGCCAGATATGACCCCACAGTGCCAGATAAATGCCCCCACAGTGCCAGATATGCCCCCAGCAGTGCCAGCAACACATGACATGCCCCCCAGCAATGCCAGATACATAAATGCCCCTACAGTGCCAGATACAGAAATGCCCCCACAGTGCAAGATAAATGACCCCACAGTGCAAGATAAATGACCCCACAGTGCCAGATAAATGACCCCACAGTGCAAGATAAATGACCCCACAGTGCCAGATAAATGACCCCACAGTGCCAGATAAATGACCCCACAGTGCAAGATAAATGACCCTACAGTGCTACATAAATGCCCCCACAGTGCCAGATATGCCCCCACAGTGCCAGATAAATGCCCCCAGTGCCAGATAAATGCCCCCACAGTGCCAGATAAATGCCCCCACAGTGCCAGATAAATGCCCCCAGTGCCAGATAAATGTCCCCACAGTGCCAGATAAATGTCCCCACAGTGCCATATAAATGCCCACAGTGCCATATAAATGCCCACAGTGCCAGATAAATGCCCCCAGTGCCAGATAAATGCCCCCACAGTGCCAGATAAATGCCCCCACAGTGCCAGATAAATGCCCCCAGTGCCAGATAAATGTCCCCACAGTGCCAGATAAATGCCCCCAGTGCCAGATAAATGTCCCCACAGTGCCAGATAAATGCCCCCACAGTGCCAGATACATAAAATGCCCCCACAGTGCAGATATGCCCCTACAGTGCCAGATACATAAATGCCCCCACAGTGCAGATATGCCCCCACAGTGCCACATACATAAATGCCCCCACAATGCAGATATGCCCCCACAGTGCCAGATACATAAATGCCCCCACAATGCCAGATACATAAAATGCCCCCACAGTTCCAGATACATAAATGCCCCCACAGTGCCAGATACATAAATGCCCCCACAGTGCCAGATACATAAATGCCCCCACAGTGCCAGATACATAAAATGCCCCCATAGTGCAGATATGCCCCTACAGTGCCAGATGCATAAATGCCCCCACAGTGCAGATATGCCCCCACGGTGCCAGATACATTAATGCCCTCATAATGCAGATATGCCCCCACAGTGACAGATACATAAAATGCCCCCACAGTGCCAGATACATAAAATGCCCCCACAGTGCCAGATACATAAAATGCCCCCACAGCGCAGATATGCCCCTACAGTGCCAGATACATAAATGCCCCCACAGTGCCAGATACATTAATGCCCTCACAGTGCCGATATAACCCCACAGTGCCAGATACATAAACACCCCCACAGTGAAAGATATACCCCCACAATGCAGACATACATGCCCCCACATTTCCAGATACATAATTGCCCCACAGTGAAAGATATGCCCCCACAATGCAGACATACATGCCCCCACATTTCCAGATACATAATTGCCCCACAGTGAAAGATATGCCCCAACAGTGCCCCCACACAGAGCCCGATCCACGATGCCTGTGGTTGTGGCGGGAGGGGGAGTGCTGCTGAGGACGCGGGCGGCTCTTCTAAACTCCTGTGTGCGCGGCTGCCCGGCGCCGGCGTCTAACGTCAGACGCCGGCGCCGCACAGCCGCATACACAACAACTTAAGTTTAGGCCAGGCAGCACTGCAGGCTGGCTCCAGGCACAAAGATGGCGGCGCCAGCGCGCGGCGCCCATAAAGGGTGGCGCCCCGCGCGGCCGCTCTAGTCGAACGTGCCTGGAGCCGGCCCTGCTCCAAAGTCAGCACACTTAACACAGATAGTGCAAGAAATATGATCGCTGCTGCAAGACATCTGCCTTTTGATCACATCCCCTGCATTGCGCAGCATTCTGTCACAGTATCTCTGCAGAACAATGCATTTGGCAATGTCCTTGTCAAATGCAAGAAAGTTGTGGGCCACTTTAAACACAGTCCAGCAAGTGCTGCAGAACTGTAACAACAACAAATTGAACATGGACAAAAGAAAGAGTCACTTATAGGAAACATTCCAACTAGAGATGAGCGCCTGAAATTTTTCGGGTTTTGTGTTTTGGTTTTGGGTTCGGTTCCGCGGCCGTGTTTTGGGTTCGAACGCGTTTTGGCAAAACCTCACCAAATTATTTTTGTCGGATTCGGGTGTGTTTTGGATTCGGGTGTTTTTTTCCAAAAACACTAAAAAACAGCTTAAATCATAGAATTTGGGGGTCATTTTGATCCCAAAGTATTATTAACCTCAAAAACCATAATTTACACTCATTTTCAGTCTATTCTGAATACCTCACACCTCACAATATTATTTTTAGTCCTAAAATTTGCACCGAGGTCGCTGTGTGAGTAAGATAAGCGACCCTAGTGGCCGACACAAACACCGGGCCCATCTAGGAGTGGCACTGCAGTGTCACGCAGGATGTCCCTTCCAAAAAACCCTCCCCAAACAGCACATGACGCAAAGAAAAAAAGAGGCGCAATGAGGTAGCTGTGTGAGTAAGATTAGCGACCCTAGTGGCCGACACAAACACCGGGCCCATCTAGGAGTGGCACTGCAGTGTCACGCAGGATGGCCCTTCCAAAAAACCCTCCCCAAACAGCACATGACGCAAAGAAAAAAAGAGGCGCAATGAGGTAGCTGACTGTGTGAGTAAGATTAGCGACCCTAGTGGCCGACACAAACACCGGGCACATCTAGGAGTGGCACTGCAGTGTCACGCAGGATGTCCCTTCCAAAAAACCCTCCCCAAACAGCACATGACGCAAAGAAAAAAAGAGGCGCAATGAGGTAGCTGTGTGAGTAAGATTAGCGACCCTAGAGGCCGACACAAACACCGGGCCCATCTAGGAGTGGCACTGCAGTGTCACGCAGGATGTCCCTTCCAAAAAACCCTCCCCAATCAGCACATGATGCAAAGAAAAAGAAAAGAAAAAAGAGGTGCAAGATGGAATTATCCTTGGGCCCTCCCACCCACCCTTATGTTGTATAAACAAAACAGGACATGCACACTTTAACCAACCCATCATTTCAGTGACAGGGTCTGCCACACGACTGTGACTGATATGACGGGTTGGTTTGGACCCCCCCCAAAAAAGAAGCAATTAATCTCTCCTTGCACAAACTGGCTCTACAGAGGCAAGATGTCCACCTCATCTTCACCCTCCGATATATCACCGTGTACATCCCCCTCCTCACAGATTATCAATTCGTCCCCACTGGAATCCACCATCTCAGCTCCCTGTGTACTTTGTGGAGGCAATTGCTGCTGGTCAATGTCTCCGCGGAGGAATTGATTATAATTCATTTTAATGAACATCATCTTCTCCACATTTTCTGGATGTAACCTCGTAC